>NC_045806.1:43099454-43213035 GCF_009873245.2 Balaenoptera musculus | reverse complement strand
ATGGTCAGAACTACCCAGACACCAAAACCAGACAAGGATGCTACAAGAAAAGAAAATTACGGAACAATACCCCAGATGGATAAGGATGCAAACGTCCTCAACAGAATATTAGCAAACTGAATTCAGTAATATATTAAAAGGATCATACACCATGTTCAACTGAGCTTTATTCCAAGGATGCAAGGATGGTTCAACATCTGCACATAAAACAATGTGATACATTAATACAATGAAAGATAAAAATCATATGATCATCTCAATAGGTGTAGAAAAAGCATTTGACAAAATTCAACATTCATTTATGATAAAAACCCTAAACAAAGTGAGTATAGAGGAAACATACCTCAACATGGTAAAGGCAATATATTACAAGCTCACAGCTATCATCACACTCAGTGATGAAAACCTGGGAATTCCCTCGCAGTCCAGTGGTTAGGTCTTGGCATTCTCACTGCCAGGCCCCTGGTTTGATCCCTGGTTGGGGGGCTAAGATCCCTCAAGCCATGTGGCACAGCCAAAAAAATGGTAAAAAGCTGAAAACTTTTCCTCTCAGATCAGGAAAAAGACAAGGATGCCCACTCTCACCACTTTTATCCAACATAGTATTGGAAGTCCTAGCCACAGCAATTGGGCAAGAAAAAGAAAAGGCATCAAAATCATAAAGGAAGAAGTAAAACTGTCACTTTTTGGAGATGACATGATGTATTTTTTCCAGTTTTATTGAGATATAATTGACATACAGCACTATATAAGATTAAGCTGTACAGCATAGTGATTAGACTTACATACATCATGAAATGAGTGTCAAAATAAGTTTAGTGAGCATCCATCATTTCATATAGATATAAAATTAAAGAAATAGAAAGCATTGTTTTCCTCATAATGAGAGCACTTAGGATTTACCCTCTTAACAACTTTCATATATAACATACAGCAGTGTTAATTATATTTATAATGTGTGCATTACATCCCTAGTACTTATTTATCTTATAACTGGAAGTTTGTACCTTTTGACTGCCTCGTCCAATTTCCCCTCCCTAACCCCCCACCTCTGGTAACTACAAGTCTGATCTCTTTCTATTGTTTGTTTCTTTGTTGTTTGTTTTTGAAGTATAATGACCTGTAACACTATGTTATTTCCTATTACACAACATAGTGATTCAATATTTCTATATATTTCAAAATGATCACCACAATATGTATAGTTAGAATGTCACTATACAAAGGTATGACATAGTTATTGACTATATTCCCCACACTGTACACTTCATACCCATGACTCATTTATTTTGCAACTGGAAGTTTGTATCTCTTAATCTCCCTCACCTATTTCTTTCCTTCACTAACCACCCCTCCTTTCTGGCATCCACCTGTTTTGTTCCCTGTATCTATAATTCTGTTTCTGCTTTGTTATGTTTGTTCATTTGTTTTCTTTTTTAAGATTCCCCATACAAGTGCAATCATACAATATTTGTCTTTTGCTGTCCAACTTACTTCACTTAGCGTAATACCCCCTAGGTCCATCCATGATATCACAAATGGGAAGATTTCATTCTTTTTAATGGCTGAGTAATAATCTACTGTATATCTATATCACATCTTTATCGATTCATCTTTGGATGGGCAACTTAAGTTGCTTTCATATCTTGGATATTGGAAATAATGCTGCAATGAACATAGAGGTGCATATACCTTTTCTGATTAGTGTTTTTGTTTTCTTCAGATAAATACCCAAGAGTGGAATTGCTGGATCATATGGGAGTCTATTTTTAATATATTTTTTGGGATCTCCATACTGTTTTCCATAGTAGCTGCACCAATGTATATTCCCACCTACACTAGGGTTTCCTTTTCTCAACATCCTCACAAACGCTTGTTATTTGTTGTCTTTTTGATAAAGACCATAATGACAGGTGTGAGGTGATATCTCATTGTGGTTTTTACTTACATTTCCATGATGATTAGTGATGTTGAGCATCTTTTCATTTGCCTGTTGGCCATCTTCTTTGGAGAAATGTCTATTCAGGTCCTCTGCTCATTTTTTAATTAGGTTTTTTGTTTTTATGATGTTGAGTTATATGAGTTCTTTGTATATTTCAGGTATTATACCCTTATTAGATATATCATTTGCAAATATTTTCTACAATTCAGTAGGTGGTCTTTTCATTTTGTTGATAGTATCCCTTGCAGTGCAAAAGCTTTGTAGTTTGATTAGGCTCCATTTGTTTACTGTTGCTTTTGTTTCCCTTGCCTGAGCAGACATATGCAAAAAAACAAAATTACTAAGACCAACGTCAAAGAGCTTACAGCCTATGTTTACTTCTAGAAGTTTTGTGGTTTCAGGTCTTACATCTAAGGCTTTAATCCATTTTGAATTTATTTTTATGCATAGTATGAGAGAGTAATCCAGTTTGATTCTTTTGCATGTAGCTGCCAAGGTTAACTTTACCTAACACCATTTATTGAAGAGGCTGTCTTTTCCCCACTGTATATTCTTGCTTCCTTTGTCATAGATTAATTGCCAAAAAAAAAAAGTGTGCATTCATTTCTGGGCACTCTATTCTGTTTCATTGATCTATGTGTTTTTGAATCAGTACCAATGTGTTTTGATTACTGTAACTTTGTAATACAGTTTGGAAACATGGATGGTGATACCTCCAGCTCCGTTCTTTTTTTTTTCACGATTATTGTGGCTATTTGAGGTCTTTTGTGTTTCCACACAAATTTTAGAATGATTTGTTCTAGTTCTGTGAAAAATGACATTGGTATTTTGATAAAGATTGCATTGAATCTGTAGATTGCCTTGGGTTATATGGTCATTTTAACAATATTAATTTTTCCAATCAATGAACACGGTATATCTTTCCATCTGTTTGTGTCATCTTCAATTTCTTTCATTAGTGTCTTAAAGTTTTCTGAGTAAAGGTCTTTTATATCCTTAGTTAGATTTATTCCTAAGTATTTTATTCTTTTGATGCTACTGTAAATAGGATTGTTTTCTTAATTTCTCTTTCTCATAGTTCGTTGTGAGTGTATAGAAATGCAACAGATTTCTGTATCTTAATTTCACATCCTGTAACTTTGCCAAACTCATTGATGAGTTCTAGTAGTGTTTTCATGGCAACTTTAGGGTTTTCTATGTATAGTACCATGTCATCTGCAAACAGTGACAGTTTTACATCTTCCTTTCCAATTTGGATCCCTTTTATTACTTTTTTTCTCTGTTTGCTGTGGATAGGACTTCCAATATCATGTTGAACAAAAGCAGCAAGAGTGGGATTCCTTGTCTTGTTCCTGGTCTCAGAGAAAATGCTTTCAGCTTTTCACATTGAGTATGATGTTAGCTGTGGGTTTGTCATATATGGCCTTTATTAGGTTGAGGTATGTTCCCTCTATTCCCACTTTCTGGAGAGTTTTATCATAAATTAATGTTGAATTTTGTCAAAAGCTTTTTAAAGCATCTATTGAGATTATCATATGATTTTTATTCTTCAGTTTAATACGGTGTATCACATTGATTTTTTTGCAGATGTTGAATCATCTTTACACCCCTGGAATAAATACCACTTGATCTTGGTGTATGGTCCTTTTAATAATGCAATATTTTGTTGAGGATTTTTTAAAATTCTTTAACATCTTTATTGAGACATAATTCACATGCCACACAATTCACCCATTTAAAGTGTACATTCAGTTGTTTTTAGTATATCACAGTGTTGTGCAATCATCACTGCAATCAATTTTAGAACATGTTCATCACCCCCAAAAGAAACCACGTACCCATTGGCAGTCACTCCCCAGGACCCTTCCTTGCAGGCTCTGGAAACCACTAATCTACATTTTGTCTCAGGATTTGCCTATTCTGGACATTTCATATAAATGAAATCATACAATAGGGGCCTTTTTTGACTGCTGCTTTCATTTAGCTTAATGTTTTCAAGATTCATCCATGTTATAAGAATGAATGTAATACTTCATTCCTTTTTATGGCTGAATAATATTTCATTCTAAGGTTTTCAATTTCTTCTCATCCTCATCTACACATTTTGTAGTCTTTTGTTTCATTTTTTAATCAAAGTATAGTTGATTTTCAATATTGTATTAGTTTCAGGTGTATAGTATAATGATTCAATTTTTTTGCAGATTATATTCCATTATAGGTTTTTACAAGACATTGGATATAATTCCCTGTGCCATACAGTAAATCCTTATTGCTTATCTCTTTTATGTATAGTACTTTGTATCTGTTATTCCCATACTCCTAATTTGTCCCTCCCCTTCTTCCTCTCCCCTTTGATAACCCATTTGTTTTCTATGTCTGTGAGTCTGCTTCTGTTTTGTATATAGATTCACTTGTATTCTTTTTTAGATTCCACATAAGAGCGATATCATATAGTATATGTCTTTCTCTGACTTATTTCACTGAGTATAATATTCTCTAGGTCCATTCACTTTGCTGCAAATGGCAAGATTTCATTCTTTTTTATGGCTAATATTCCATTGTGTATATATATCACACCTTCTTAAGCCAATCATCTTTTGATGGGCACTTGGGTTGCTTCCATGTCTTGGCTATTGTAAATACTGCTGCTATGGACGTTGGGGTGCATGTATCTTATCAAATTAGAGTTTTCATTTTTTCCAGATATATACCCAGGAGAAGAAATGCTGGATCATATGGTAGTTCTAGTTTTAGTTTTTTAAGGAACCTCCATACTGTTTTCCATAGTGATTGTACCAATTTACATTCCCACCGACAGTGTAAAGGGTTCCCTTTTCTCTTAATCCTCTCCAGTGTCTATTATTTGTAGACCTTTTGATGATAACCATTCTGACCAGTGTGAAGAGATACCTCATTGTAGTTTTGATTTGCATTTCTCTAATAATTAGTGACGTTGATCATCTTTTCTTGTGCCTCTTAGCCATCTGTATTTCTTCTTTGGAAAATGTCTATTTGGATTTTCTGCCCATTTTTTGATTGGGTTGTTTGGTTTTTCAATATTGAGTTGTATGGGCTGTTTGTATATATTGCATATTAACCACTTCTCAGCCACATCATTTGCAAATATTTTCTCCCATTCCATAGGTTATCTTTTAGTTTTGTTGGTGGTTTTCATTGTTGTGTGAAAGCTTTTAAGTTTGATTAGGTCCCATTTGTTTATTTTTCCTATTATTTCTTTTGCCCTGGGAGACTGATCTAAGAAAATATTGCTATGATTTATGTCAAAGAATGTTTTGCCTATGTTCTCTTCTAGGAGTTTTATGGTGTCGTGTCCTAACATTTAGGTCTTTAAACCATTTTGAGTTTATTTTTCTATATAGTTTGAGGGAATGTTCTAATTTCATTGTTTTACATGTAGCTGTCCAGTTTTCCCAATACCACTTGTTGAAGAGACTCTCTTTTCTCCATTGTATATTCTTGCCTCCTTTGTCATAGATTAATTGACCATATGTGCATGGATTTATTTCTGGGCTCTCTATTTTGTTCCATTGATCTATGTGTCTGTTTTAGTGACAGTACTATACTCTTTTGATTGCTGTTGCTTTGTAGTAAGATCTGAAGTTAGGGATTGTGATTCCTCCAGCTTTCTAGTTCTTTCTCAAGATTGCTTTGGTAATTCTGGGTCTTTTGTAGTTCCATATAAATTTTAGGATTATTTGTTCTAGTTCTGTGAAAAATGTCATGGGTATTTTGATAGGGATTGCATTAAATCTGTAGATTGCTTTGGGTAGTATGGCCAGTTTAGCAATATTAGTTCTTCCATTCCAAGAGCAAGTGATATCATTCCATTTCTTTGAATCATCTTTAACTTCCTTTGTCAAAATTTTATAGTTTTCATGCTATAGGTCTTTCACCTCCTTGGTTAACTCTATTCCTAGGTATTTTTTGATACTATTTTAAACAAGATTTTTTTTTGCTTTCTCTTTCTACTATTTCATTATTAGTGTATAGAAATGCAACAGATTTCTGTGTATTAATCTCATATCCTAGTACTTTGCTGAAATCAATTATTAGTTTAATAGTTTTTGTGTGGAGACGTTAGTGTTCTCTATATAGAGTATAATGTCATCTGCAAATAATGACAGTTTTACCCCTTCCCTTCCAATCTGGATACCTTTTATTTCTTTTTCTTGTCTCATTGCTGTGGCCAGAACTTCTAATACTATGATAAATAGAAGTGATGAGAGTGGCCATACTTGTCTTATTCCTGAATTTGGCAGGAAGGCTTTCAGCTTTTCTCCATTGAGTATTATGTTTGCTGTGAGTTTGTTGTAAACAGCCTTTATTATATTGAGATATGTTCCCTCTATACCCACTTTGATGAGAATTGTTATGTTGAATTTTGTCAAATACTTTTTATGCATCTATTGAGATGATCATGTGGTATTTGTCTTTCTTTTTGTTAATGTGCTGTATCACATTGATTGATTTGCATATGTTGAACCACCCTTGTGACCCTGGAATGAATACAAATTTACTGTCATGTATGATCCTTTTTATGTATTGTAAGATTTGGTTTTCTAATATTTGGTTGAGGCTTTTTGCACCTACGTTCATCAAAGATATTGGCCCATGATTTTCTTTTTTGTATTGTTTTGTCTGGTTTTGGTATCAGGGTAATGGTGGCCTTATAGAATGAATTTGGGAGTGTTCCTTCTTCTTCAATATTTTGGAATAGTTTGAGAATATAGGTGTTAACTCTTCTCTAAATGTTTGGTAGAATTCACTTGTGAAGCCATCTGGTCCTGAACTTTTTTTTTTGTTAAGAGTAATGTTTTATTACTGATTCAATTTCATTACTAGTAAGTGGTCTATTCATATTTTCTATTTCTTCCTGGTTCAGTCTTGGGAGATTGTACATTTCTAGGAATTTGTCCATTTCTTCTACATTGTCATATAATTGTTCATAGGAGTCTCTTATGATCCTTTGTATTTCTGTGTTGTCAGTTGTAAATTCTCCTTTTTCATTTCTGATTTTTTCTACTTGGACCCTCTCCTTTTCTTTATGAGTCTGGATAAAGGTTTATCAATTTTATCTTTTAAAAGAACCAGCTCTTAGTTTCATTGATCTTTTCCATTTTTTAGTCTCTATTTCATTTATTTCTTCTCTGATCTTTCTCATTTATGTCCTTCTACTAACTTTGGGTTATGTTTGTTTTTATTTTTCTAGTTCCTTTAGGTGTAAAGTTAGATTGTTTATATGAGATTTTTCCTGTTTCCTGGGGTAGCCTTGTATCACTATAAACTTCACCCTTAGAACTGCTTGTGCTGCATCCCATAGATTTTGGTTCATTGTGTTTTCATTTTCATTTGTCTCCAGGTATTTTTTAATTTCCTCTCTGATTTCTTCAGTGATCCATTGGTCGTTTAATAGTGTAATATTTAGCTTCCACATGTTTATGTATTTTGCAGTTTTTTCTCATAGTTGATTTCTAGTCTCATAGTATTGTGGTCGGAAAAGATGTTTGATATAATTTCAATTTTCTTAAATTTACTGAGATTTCTTTTTCAGTCTAACATGTGATCTATTCTGGAGAATTTTCCATGTGCAGTTGAAAATAATTTATTTTCTGCTGCTTTTGAATGGAATTTATATATATATATATATATATCCATTTTGTCTGATGTGTTAAGGACAGCATTTCCTTATTGGTTTTCTATTTTCTATCTGGATGATCTCTTCATTGATGTAAGTGGGTTGTTAAAAACCCCTCCTATCATTATGTTACTGTAAATTTCTCCCTTCATGCCTGCTAATATTTGCTTCATGTATTTATTTGCTCTTATGTTGAGTGTATATATATTTTCAAGTATTGTATCTTCTTCTTGGATTGATCCCTATATCATTACATAATGTCCTTCTTTGTCTCTTGTTACAGTCTTTGTTGTAAACTCTATTTTGTCTGATATAAGTATTGATACCCTGGCTTTCTTTTTTTTTTTAAAGTGAGCCAGACCCACTGAATAATTGGCCACTGAGGGCTGATCAATTTGAGGCTCTTTTCTTTTTCTTTTTTTTTATAATATTCTCTTACTATTTTTATTTATTTATTTATTTATGGCTGTGTTGGGTCTTCGCTTCTGTGCAAGGGCTTTCTCCAGTTGTGGCAAGCGGGGGCCACTCCTCATCGTGCTGCACGGCTGGCTTTCTTTTAATTTTCATTTGCATTGGATAGTCTTTTCCATCCTCTCACTTTCAGTCTGTGTGTGTCTTTAGATCTGAAGTGAGGTTCTTGTAGGTGCATATATATGGGCCTTGTTTTTGTATCCCTTCAGCCACTCTGTATATTCTGTTTGGAGCATTTAGTCCATTTAAATATAAAGTGATTATTGATAGGTATGTACTTATCGCTATTTTGTTAATTGTTTTAGGGTTGTTTTTTGTAGTTCTTTTTGTTCCTTTCTTCTTCTTTGGCTCCCTTCCCTTGTGATTTGAAGACTACCTTTAGTGTTATGTTTGGATTCCTTTCTCTTTTTTGTATGTATCTATTATAGATTTTTGGTTTGAGGGTACCATGAGGTTTAGATATAGCTGTGTGTGTGTGTGTGTGTGTGTGTGTGTATTTTATATATATACATAATTATTTTGGTTTTGACCTCTTAAGCTCAAATGCATTTTAACAACCCTGCATTCCCCCCTCCAACTTTGCTCTTTTTGACATCAGATTTTACAGTTTTGTTTTGTTTATCCCTTAACTGCTTATTGTGGATATATATGGTTTCCCTACTTTTGTCTTTTAACCTTCCTACTACCCTTATACATCATTAATACTACCTTTACTATATATTTGCCTTTACCAATGAGATTTTTCTTTTTGTGATTTTTGTATCTCTAGTTGTGGCCTTGTCTGCTTGCAGAAGTCCCTTCAATGTTTCTTGTAAAGGTGGTTTTGTGATGCTGAACTCTTAGCTTTTGCTTATCTGTAACCCTTTTGATCTCTCCATCAAATCCAAATAAAATCCTGGCCAGGTAGAATATTCTTGGTTGTAGGTTTCCTCCTTTCATCACTTTAAACATATTGTGCCACTCCCTTCTGGCCTGCAGTTTCTGCTGAAAAGTCAGCTGATAGCCTTATGGGAGTTCCCTTGTACATAACTTGTTGCTTTTCTCTTGCTGCTTTTAATATTCCCTCTTATCTTTAATTTTTCCATTTTAATTACAATGTGTCTTGGTGTGGTCCTCTTGGGGTCAAGCTTGTTTGGGATTCTCTGTGAATCCTCAGCTTGGATATTTGTTTCCTTTCCCAGGTTAGGGAAGTTTTCAGCTATTATGTCTTCAGATAAGTTCTTTGCCTCTTTCTCTCTCTCTTTTCCTGCTGAGACCCCTATAATATGAATGTTACTACACTTGATGTTGTTTCAGAGGTTTCTTAAACTGTCCTCATTTCTTTTTATTTGTTTTTCTTTATTCTGTTCAGCTTCAGTGATTTCCACTCCTCTGTCTTCCAAATTGCTGATATGTTCCTCTGTATCACTCTAGCTACTGCTGATTCCTTCTAGTGTATTTTTTATTTCAGTTATTGTTTTCTTCTTCATCTCTGTTTGGTTCTTCTCTATGTTGTGTAACTCTTTGTTGAATACTTCTAACTTCTCACTCTGTTCATCCAACCTTTTCCTGAGTTCGTTGAACATCTTTATGTCATTACCTTGAACTCTTTATTGGGTAGGTTGCTTACCTCCACCTCATTTAGTTCTTTTTCCTGGATTTTATCTTGTTCCTTCATTTGGAACATGTTCCTCTGTCACCTTATTTTGCCTAATTTGCTGTTTTTATTTCTATGTATTCGTAGGTTGGTTATATTTCCCGGCCTTGGAGAAGTGACCTTTTGTAGGAGACATCTTATGTGTCCCAGCAGTGCACTCTGCTCTGGTCACCAGAACTATATGCTTTAGTGTTGTCCCCTATGTGGGCTTCATGGGTCTTTCTGTTGTGGTGGGCTGACTGCTGTGGGTGGTCTGGTAGGCTGGTTGGCACCTGGTCTGGTTGGTTGCCAGGCCTCACCTTGTGTGCAGACTGCCAGTTGCAGGTGGGTGGGACCAGGTCATGAGCAGCTGGCTATCAAACCATTTTGGGGGGGGGCAGGGCTAGTGCTGACCTGCTGGTCAGCAAAGCTGGGTTCTGTGGTGGTAGGTTGCAGGACCAGTGGTCCTTGGTCTAGTGTTGGCTTGCTAGTAGGCAGGGATGCTTCCTGACACAGCTGACTGCAGCATCTGGGGTGTCCCAAAGCTGGTGTCAGTGTGCTGAGTGTGGCTGTATCCCAGGGTGATTGTCTGAGGGGTCCAAGGTGTCTCAGAGCTGGTGTTGGTCTGCTGGTGGGCAGGGCTGAGGCTCAAGGCATTCTGGGGCTAGTGCCAGTTCATTGTTTGGTATATCCATGTCCCAGGGTCTCTGGCTGCAGGGCCTTGGGGGTCCTGGATTTGGTGTGTCGACCTCCTTGTTGGGCAGAGTTGGGGCCCAGGGTGTCCTGGGGCTGGTGTGTTCCCACTGGTTGGTGAGGCTGCTCCCAGTGCTAGTGCTGGCCCACTGATTTGAAGGGCCAGTTCTGGGGTCTCTGGATGCAGGGCCCTGATTTTCCTGGAGTTGGTGCTGGTCCACTGGTGGTGAGACTGGGTCCCTATGGCTAGCTGTGAGGGCCTCTATGGGGTCCACTGGCTAGGTCCAGTGCACTGCTGTGTGGGGCCGGGTCCTGGGCCCTCTGATGTAAGGGTTGGATCACAGGGTGGCTGTGGGCTCAGGAGGTCTTAACGCAGCCCCCCTGCTTTTGGGTGGGGCTGTGTCCATGCCTGACTAGCTACTTCTTCTGAGGCATCTCAGTACTGGTGCCAAGAGGCTGACAGTTGGAGCTAGGTCTCTGTGCTAATAAGCTGGAGGGAAGATGCCAAAATTGTCCTTGCCAGCACCAGTGTCCATGTGGTATAACACACTACCAATAATGGGTGCTGCCAGTGTCTATGTCCCCAGCGTGAGTTCCAGTTGACCCTCTCTGGGAGGCTCTCTAAGATCAGCAGGTGGATCCGACCCAGGATGCTTTCAAACTACCACTTCTGCCTTCGTTCCCAGAGCATGTGAGATTTTATGTGCACCCTTTAAGAGTGGAGTCTCTTTCCCCACATTCCTCTGGCTCTCCCCAAAATAATTGCTGCTGGCCTTCAAAGCCAAACTGTCTGGGGGCTTGTCTTCCTGCTGCATGACCCCTGGGCTTGGGAGCCCAGTGAGGGGCTGAGGCCCTTTGCTCTTTGGGGAGAACCTCTACAATTGTAATTATCCTCCCATTTGTGGGTTGCCCACACAGGGATATGGCTCTCGACTGTACTGCGTCTCCACTCCCCTACCCATCTCATTGTGGTTCCTTCTTTATCTCTTTAATTGTAACACTTTCATGCTAATCTTCTGGTCTTTCTCATCAATAATTGCTCTGTAAATAGTTGTAATTTCTGGTGTGCCTATTCGAGGAGGCGAGCTCAGGGTGTTCCTTCTCTGCCATCTTGACCACTCCCGACTGTTGATGACACAATATTATATATAGAAAACCATAAAGACTCCACCAAAAAACTGTTAGCCTAATAAAAAAAATTCAGTAAAGTTGTAGGATTCAAAATCAATATACATTTAGGTCGCTTCCATGTCTTGGCTATTGTAAACAGTGCTGCAATGAACATTGGGGTGCATGTATCTTTTTGAATTATGGTTTTCTCTGGGTATATGCCCAGGAGTGGAATTGCTGGGTCATAGGGCAGCTCTATTTTTAGTTTTCTAAGAAACCTCCATACTGTTCTCCATAGTGGGTGTACCAATTTACATTCCCACAAAAAGTGTAAGAGGGTTCCCGTTTCTCCACACCCTCTCCAACATTTATTGTTTGTAGATTTTTTGATAATGCCCAATCTGACTGGTGTGAGGTGATATCTCATTGTAGTTTTGATTTACATTTCCCTAATAATTATCAATGTTGAGCATCTTTTCATATGCCTCTTGGCCGCCTGTATGTATTCTTTGGGGAAATGTCTATTTAGGTCTTCTGCCCATTTTTCAATTGGGTTGTTTGTTTTTTAGATATTGAGCCTCATGAGCTGTTTGTAAATTTTGGAGAGTAATCCCTTGTCAGTTGCATTGTTTGCAAGTATTTTCTCCCATTCTGTGGGTTTTCATTTCATTTTGCCTATGGTTTCTTTTGCTGTGCAAAAGCTTTTGAGTTTAATTAGGGCCCATTTCTTTATTTTTGATTTTATTTCCATTACTCTGGGAGACAGCTAGAAAAAGATATTGCTGCAATTTATGTCAAAGAGTGTTCTGCCTATGTTTTCCTCTAAGAGTTTTGGTTGTTTTTTAGTTGTATTTTTATTTTTTTAACATCTTTATTAGAGTATAATTACTCTACAATGTTGTGTTAGTTTCTGCTGTATAACAAAGTGAATCAGCTATACGTATACATATATCTCCATATCACCTCCCTCTTGAGTCTCCCTCCCACCGTCCCTATCCCACCTCTCTAGGTAGTCACAAAGCACCGAGCTGATTTCTCTGTGCTATGTGGCTGCTTCCCACTAGCTATCTATTTTACATTTGGTAGTGTATATATGTCAATGCCACCCTCTCACTTCATCCCAGCTTACCCCCGCCCCGTGTCCTCAAGTCCATTCTCTATGTCTGTGTCTTTATTCCTGTCCTGCCCCTAGGTTCTTCAGAACCTTTTTTTTTTTCTGATTCCATATATATGTGTTAGCATACAGTATTTGTTTTTCTGTTTCTGATTTACTTCACTCTGTATGACAGATTCTAGATCCATCCACGTCACTAAAGATAACTCAATTTTGTTTCTTTTTATGGCTGAGTAATATTCCATTGTATATATGTGCCACATCTTCTTTATCCACTCATCTGTCGATGGACACTTAGGTTGCTTCCATGTCCTGGCTATTGTAAATAGAGCTGCAATGAACATTGTGGTGCATGACTCTTTTTGAATGATGGTTTTCTCAGGGTATATGCCCAGTAGTGGGATTGCTGGGTCAGATGGTAGTTCTATTTTTAGTTTTTTAAGGAACCTCCATACTGTTCTGCATAGTGGCTGTATCAATTTACATTCCCACCAACAGTGCAAGAGGGTTCCCTTTTCTCCACACCCTCTCCAGCATTTATTGTTTGTACATTTTTTGATGATGACCATTCTGACTGGTGTGAGGTGATACCTCATTGTAGTTTTGATTTGCATTTCTCTAATGATTAGTGATGTTGAACATCCTTCATGTGTTTGTTGGCAATCTGTATATCTTCTTTGGAGAAATGTCTATTTAGGTCTTCTGCCCATTTTTGGATTGGGTTGGTTTTTTTATATTGAGCTGCATGAGACGCTTGTAAATTTTGGAAATTAACCCTTTGTCAGTTGCTTCGATTGCAAATATTTTCTCCCATTCTGAGGGTTGTCTTTTCATCTTGTTTATGGTTGCTTTTGCTGTGCAAAAGCTTTTAAGATTCATTAGGTCCCATTTCTTTATTTTTGTTTTTATTTCCACTTCTCTAGGAGGTGGGTCAAAAACAATCTTGCTATGATGTATGTCATAGAGTGTTCTGCCTATGTTTTCCTCTAAGAGTTTTATAGTGTCTGCCCTTACCTTTAGGACTTTAATCCATTTGGAGTTTATTTTTGTGTATGGTGTTAAGGAGTGTTCTAATTTCATTCTTTTACATGTAGCTGTCCAGTTTTCCCAGCACCACTTGTTGAAGAGGCTGTCTTTTCTCCATTGTATATTCTCGCCTCCTTTATCAAAGATAAGGTGACCATATGTGCATGGGTTTATCTCTGGGCTTTCTATCCTGTTCCATTGATCTATATTTCTGTTTTTGTGCCAGTACCATACTGTCTTGATTACTGTAGCTTTGTAGTATAGTATGAAGTCAGGGAGCCTGATTCCTCCAGCTCCGTTTTTCTTTCTCAAGATTGCTTTGTCTATTCGGGGTCTTTTGTGTTTCCATACAAATTGTGAAATTTTTTGTTCTAATTCTGTGACAAATGCCATTGGTAGTTTGATAGGGATTGCATTGAATCTGTAGATTGCTTTGGGGTGTATAGTCATTTTCACAATGTTGATTCTTCCAATCCAAGAACATGGTATATCTCTCCATCTGTTTGTATCATCTTTAATTTCTTTCATCAGTGTCTTATAGATTTCTGCATACAGGTCTTTTGTCTCCTTAGGTAAGTTTATTCCGAGGTATTTTATTCTTTTTGTTGCAATGGTAAATGGGAGTGTTTCCTTAATTTCTCTTTCAGATTTTTCATCATTAGTGTATAGGAACACAAGAGATTTCTGTGCATTAATTTTGTATCCTGCTACTTTACCAAATTCATTGATTAGCTCTAGTAGTTTTCTGGTAGCATCTTTAGGATTCTCTCTGTGTAGTTTCATGTCATCTGCAAGCAGTGACAGTTTTACTTCTTCTTTTCCGATTTAGATTCCTTTTATTTCTTTTTCTTCTCTGATTGCTGTGGCTAAAACTTCCAAAACTATGTTGAATAATAATGGTGAGAGTGGGCAACCTTATCTTGTTCCTGATATTAGTGAAAATGGTTTCAGTTTTTCACCATTGATCCTCTAAAACTTTTATAGTGCCCAGTCTTACATTTAGGTCTTTAATCCACTTTGAGTTTATTTTTGTGTATGGTGTTAAAGAATGTTGTAATTTCATTTTTTTACATGTAGCTGTCCAGTTTTCCCAGCACCATTTATTGAAGAGACTGTCTTTCCTCCATTGTAGTCTTTCTTTCTTTGTTATAGATTAATTGATTGTATGAGTGTGGATTTATTTCTGGACTCTCTGTTCTGTTCCATTAATCTATGCATCTTGTTTTTGTGCCAGTACCATACTGTTTTGAATTCTATAGCTATGTGGTATACTTTCAAGGATGGGAGTGTGACACCTGTAGTTTTGTTCTTCTCTCTCAAGATTACTTTGGTTATTAGGAGTCTTTTGTGTTTTCATTAAAAATTATATTTATTTTTTCTAGTTCTGTGAAAAATGCCACTGGTACTTTGATAGGGATTGCATTGAATCTGTTGATTTCTTTGGTAGTATGGACATTTTAATGATATTGAATCATCCAATCCATGAGCGTGGCATATTTTCCAATTTTTTGGTGTGTTATCTTCAATTTCTTTAATCATTGTCATTGTTTTGAGGCTACAGGTCTTTTACCTCCTTGATTAAATTTATTCCTAGGTATTTTATTATTTTTGATACAATTATAAACGGGATTGTTTCCTTCATTTCTCTTTCTGATGGTTCATCATTATTGTATAGAAATGCAACAGGTTTCTGTATATTAATTTTTTAAATAAATTTATTTATTTTTGGCTGCGTTGGGTCTTCGTTGCTGCACCCAGGCTTTCTCTAGTTGCAGTGAGTGGGGGCTATTCTTCGTTGAGGTGCTCAAGCTTCTCATTGTGGTGGCTTTTCTTGTTGTGGAATATGGGCTTTAGGTATGCAGGCTTCAGTAGTTGTGGCACAAGGGCTCAGTAGTTGTGGCTCGCGGGCTTAGTTGCTCCGTGGCATGTGGGATCTTCCTGCACCAGGGCTAGAACCCCTGTCCCCTGCATTGGCAGGTGGATTCTTAACCACTGTGCCACCAGGGAAGTCCTGTATATTAATTTTGTATCTGCAAGTTTCTGAATTCATTCATTAGCTTTAATAGATTTTTGGTGGAGTGTCTGGTGTTTTCTCTATATAGTATTCTGTCATCTGAAAATAGTGATTGTTTTACTTCTGACTTTCTGGTTTAGATGCTTTTTATTTCTTTTTCTTGCCTCATTGCTGTGGCTAGGACTTCCAATACTATGTTGAATGAAAGTGGCAAGAGTGGGCATCCTTGTCTCATTCCTAATCTTAAAAAAAAAAGCTTTCCGCTTTTCACATTGAATATAATGTTAACAGCAAGTTTGTCATATATGGCCTTTTATTATGTTGAGGTATGTTCCCTCTATACCCACTTTGTTAAGAATTTTTTATCATAAACTGATATTGAATTTTATCAAATGTTTTTCTGCATCTATTGAGATGATCATGTGATTTTTATCCTTCCTTTTGTTAGTTTGGCATATCACATTTATTGATTTATGGATGTTAAAACATCCTCACATCTCTGGAATGAATCCCACTTGATCATGGTGTATAAGTCTTTTAATGTATTGTTAAGTTTGGTTTGCTAATATTCTGTTGAGGATTTTTGTATCTATATTTATCAAAGATATTGGCCTGTAATTTTCTTTCTTGCAATGTTTTTGTCTGGGTTTGGTATCAGGGTAATGGTGGCCTTGTAGAATGAGTTTGGAAGTATTCCTTTGTCTTCATTTTTTGCAATAATTTGAAAATGATAGATATTAAGTCTTTTTAGATATTTGGTAGAATTCACCTGTGAAGCCATCTGGACCTTGACTTTTGTTTTGGGGGATTTTTTTGATTACTGATTCAATTTCATTACTAATAATCAGCCTATTCAGATTTTCTATTTCTTCATGATTCAGTATTGGAAGATTATATGATCTAGAAATGTTTCCATTTCTTCTAGGTTGTTTAATTTGTTGACATATAATTGTTCATAGTATTCTCTTATGATCCTTTGTATTTCTGTGGTGTCAAGTTGTAATTTTTCCTCTTTAATTTCTGATTCTACTTATTTAGGTAATCTCTTTTTTTCTTGATGAGCCTGGCTAAGTAAGTTTCTTGATTTTGTTCATCTTTTCAAAAGACCAACTCTTACTTTCATTGATCTCTTGTATTTTTTGTCTCTATTTCATTTATTTCCTCTATGATCTATTATTTTTTTCCTTCTTCTAACTTTGGTCTTTGCTTATTCTTCTTTTTGTAGTTCCTTTAAATGTATATTTAGATTCTTTATTTGAGATTTTTGTTTCTTGAGGTAGGCCTGTATCAGTATGAGCTTCCCTCTTAGGACTACTTTTGCTTTGTCCCATAGATTTTGCTTCTGCTAACTTTGGGGTTTTTTTGTTCTTCTTTCTCTAATTGCTTTAGGTGCAAGGTTAGGTTGTTTATTTGAGATGTTTCCTGTTTCTTAAGGTAGGATTGTATTGCTATAAACTTCCCTCTTAGAACTGCTTTTGCTGCATCCCATAGGTTTTGGGTCATCGTGTCTCCATTGTCATTTGTTTCTAGGTATTTTTTGATCTCCTCTTTGATTTCTTCAGTGATCACTTTGTTATTAAGTAGTGTATTGTTTAGCCTCCATGTGTTTGTATTTTTAACAGCTCTTTTCCTGTAATTGATATCTAGTCTCATAGCATTGTGGTCGGAAAAGATACTTGATACGATTTCAATTTTCTTAAATTTACCAAGGCTTGATTTGTGACCCAAGATATGATCTATCCTGGAGGATGTTCCATGAGAACTTGAGAAGAATGTGTATTCTGTTGTTTTTGGTTGGAATGTCCTATAAATATCAATTAAGTCCATCTTGTTTAATGTATCATTTAAAGCTTCTGTTTCCTTATTTATTTTCATTTTGGATGATCTGTCCATTGGTGAAAGTGGGGTGTTAAAGTCCCCTACTATGACTGTGTTACTGTCGATTTCCCCTTTTATGGCTGTTAGTATTTGCCTTATGTATTGAGGTGCTCCTATGTTGGGTGCATTAATATTTACAATTGTTATATCTTCTTCTTGGATCGATCCCTTGATCATTATGTAGTGTCCTTCTTTGTCTCTTGTAATAGTCTTTATTTTAAAGTCTATTTTGTCTGATATGAGAATTGCTACTCCAGCTTTCTTTTGATTTCCATTTGCATGGAATATCTTTTTCCACCCCCTCACTTTCAGTCTGTATGTGTCCCTGGGTCTGAAGTGGGTCTCTTGTAGACAGCATATATACGGGTCTTGTTTTTGTATCCATTCAGCGAGTCTTTGTCTTTTGGTGGGAGCATTTCATCCATTTACATTTAAGGTAATTATCGATATTTATGTTCCTATTTCCATTTTCTTAATTGTTTTGGGTTAGTTATTGTAGGTCTTTTCCTTCTTTTGTGTTTCCTGCCTAGAGAAGTTCCTTTAGCATTTGTTGTAAAGCTGGTTTGGTGGTGCTGAACTCTCTCAGCTTTTGCTTGTCTGTAAAGGTTTTAATTTCTCCATCAAATCTGAATGAGATCCTTGCTGGGTAGAGTAATCTTGGTTGTAGGTTTTTCCCTTTCATCACTTTAAATATGTTCTGCCACTCCCTTCTGGCTTGCAGAGTTTCTGCTGAAAGATCAGCTGTTAACCTTATGTCCCATAGATTTTGGACAGTTGTGTTTCCATTTTCATTTGTCTCAAGGTATATTTTTATTTCTTCTTTGATTTCTTCACTGACCATTGGTTGTTTAGCATCATGTTGTTTAGTCTCCACGTGTTTGTGTTTTTTCCAGTTTTCTTCTTGTAGTTGATTTCTAGTTTCATAGTGTTGTTGTCAGAAAAGATGATTAATATGATTTGAATCTTCTTATATTTAATGTGACTTGTTTTGTGGCCTAACATGTGATGTATCTGGAGAATTTTCCATGTGTACTTGAAAAGAATGTGTGTTCTGCTGCTTTTTGATGGAATGTTCTATATGTGTATATATTAAGGTAATCTCATCTAATGTGTTAAAGCCAGTGTTTCTTTATTGATTTTCTGTCAGATGATATATCCATTGATGTAACTGGAGTATTATTGTATTTCTGTCTATTTCTTCAGTTATTTCTGTTAATATTTGCTTTATATATTTAGGTGCTCCTCTGTTGAGTGCATAAATGTTTACAAATGTTATATCATCTTGTTAGATTGACCCCTTTATCATAATTTAATGTCCTTCCTTGTTTTGTTACAGTCTTTGCTTTAAAGTCTATTTTTTCTGATATAAGTACTGCTACCGTGGCTTTCTTTTAATTTCCGTTTGCATTGAATACCCTTTTCTATCCTATAACTTTCAGTCTGTGTGTGTCTTTAGATCTGAAGTGAGTTTCTTGCAGGCAGCATATATATCGGCCTTGTTTTTGTATCCATTCAGCCACTCTATGTCTTCTGATTGGAACATTAGTTCATTTAAATTTAAAGTGATTATTGATAGGTATTTACTTATAGCTATTTTGTTCATTGTTTGCTGGTTGTTTTTGTAGTTCTTCTCTGTTCTTGTCTTCTCCTCCCAGTTTCTTTCCTTGTGTTTTGATGGATTCCTTTAGTATGATGTTAGGGTTCCTTAAGAAAGTAAATCTTATAACCAACAAGGACCTACAGTATAGCACAGGGAACTCTGTTCAATATTCTGTAATAACCTAAATGGGAAAATAATGTGAAAAAGAATAGATACATGTATATGTATAACTGAATCACTTTGCTGTATAACCTGAAATTAACACAACATTGTTAATCAATTATACTCTAATATAAAATTTTTAAAAATTTTTAAAAAGAAAGTAAATCTTAAAAGTTCTCATCACAAGGAAAAAAAATGTAACCATGTATAGTGATGGATGTTAACTAGACTTATTGTGGTGACCATTTCACAGTATATACAAATATCAAATCATTATGCCGTACACCTGAAATTAGTGTAATGCTTATCTCAATTATATTGTAATAAAAAAGAAGATGACTCTGATTGTCCTCTGGATCTCTTTTAATTGTTTTGCATAATTAGGCCAGATTCATGTCTTCTAGGAACTGTGTAGTTTTCCAGGAAGTGATGCTTGAAGACATCAGAAATCTGGGAAATATGCCATTAGTGGGGAAGGCAGCAGAGTCTCAGTCTTTTCACTTCCCAGTTGTTTGACCTTGAGCAAGATCCTTTACCTCTCTG
This sequence comes from Balaenoptera musculus, assembly GCF_009873245.2. Lineage (NCBI taxonomy): Eukaryota > Metazoa > Chordata > Mammalia > Artiodactyla > Balaenopteridae > Balaenoptera > Balaenoptera musculus. Next base: position 43,193,211 of record NC_045806.1, on the reverse strand, counting down.
AGCTTTGGTTTCTTCATTTCTAAAACAAACTTAATATGTCTTCCCTACAGCACACAGTTGTTGTAAGGAATGAAGCATATCAACATGTTATCAGGATTTGCACTCTTATACTGCAAGTAAAGTCCCCATTCTGTAGGCCACTAAAATTGTGCCCTAGGACTGGCATCTATGCAGTGCCTGTGTTAGGTATCTTCTGAAAGCCACCTTTGAAAGGAACAGAGTTCAGAGGTCACACTCAGGGATGGTGCAGGCTCAGGGTGGAAAGAGAGGTTGAGTCAGGGGTATGTGTATGGCACCAAATCTCAGAAAGGGAGTTTTGAATACTGAGCACTTAAATTTTGGTATTGGGACAAAATGCTGATATATGTTATCCTTTTCTCACCCCACTCAAGTTTTTTCTTTCTTCTCCTGTTGTTCCAGGTGCATGATGACTGCAGGAGACGGTTTTCCAAGGAATGCTGGTTTGGAAGTCATCGATCATCAGTCATTCCTCCCACTGCCCTCAGCGACCCCAAGGGTGATGGTGAGTAGCTAAACTTTAATACATTGGGGAGGGAGGGAAGATGCAAAGCCTAGAGAAAAAGACTGCAATTAAATTAATCTGGTCAACCAATCAAACATTTCTGGGAGCACGAGTGTGCATATGTGTATAGACAGCTCATGTTTTTCTTTAGACCTTTGGGATGGTGAATACTGTTTATGGTGTATATGTATGTGGGCATGTTCTTTGTAGCCTCTGTCAAAATTGTTTCCAAATGATCAGAATTGATTTCAGCTTTTTCATGATTTCCAGACAGTAGATAATCCATGAAATAATTTTGTTTGCTTGCTGCCTACTTCATTGCCAAGGAAAAGCCAGCATTAGCTGGGAGCAAAGAAAGGAAAATAAAGAAGACTATACAGTTTCCTTAGAGAACAGAAGGGGGCAAGGATTCCTGTAACCATTACAACAGTTTTAGAACTAGACACAGCACATGTGTACACGTGTGCACATACATGTACATACACTCTGAGCCACTCTAGTCTCTTCCAGTTCATTTCCCAACCCCAACACAGATACAGACAGACATTGGTACATGGAATGAGCCACTCACAGTTTTCTGTGGGCAAGCATACTCATATGTCCCCATAATGACATGCACAGACACACATCCCTTACTCAGGGATGCATGCATATATTATTCTCAGAGCTACTCAAATATTTATCCACATAGAGTCACTTACCAGATAGCTGACTAGAGAGATGATGAGATTGATGACTTGGTAAATAAGAGATACTTGACTGGCTAGGAGAAAGAAGGGCCTAGGGGCAAGATGGAAAAGTATCAAACTAGTCAGCCAAGTCTACTCAGGCTGCTAATGAAAGTCAATGAAGTCTTGAATCTGAGACTTTGCTCACCCCACAGGGACCTGGGGAAGATGTCTTTGGACAGACTGAAGGATGGCTGCCTCAGCATCTTATAATCACCCCCAAATAGGTGTTAAGGGGCTGCCACCTCTCCTTTGTAATTGGCCCAACAGGTTCTGTGTTCTTGTGGAAGTTGGGTTTTTTAGTTTGTTTTTTCCCATCTTATATCATTTCTTATTCTTGTTATAGATGGTCAACTAATAGCATTACTACTTTCTTTTGCTTTCCACCAATGACATATTATTGCTTAGAAGCACCTGTGCTAAGCCATTCTTTTTGCGTAATGTCTCATACAATGCCCCATGAGTTAGCTTTTAGCCTTTCATCCTAGTCATCTGCAATCTTGATCCAATTGAATGTCACTCTTGAGAGCCCTTCTTTCTATCATGCGTTACTTGGCCTGTGGTTTCTTAGGAGTATCTTTTGAAACCTCCATATTTCTTGACTCTTTCTGGCTCCTTGGCCTAGGCAAACACACTCTTTAATGTTCCCTGTTGGGAAGTCCCACCCATCTTAGAGATGATGAGGTCATTAAAGATGATCTGGTCCAACCCTCTGGCCAGGCTAGGGAATCCCTTCTCCAGCATCCAAGGTGGAGGCATCCATTTGATGACTTTCTGAGGAAGCACATGCCATTGCTGATTAGCATTCATTCATTATTTATTCAGTCAACAAACTCTAATTTCTGATGTCTTCTAATTTCCCTTTTTCCTACCTGATCTGCTTGGTAAATTTCTTCTCTCATCCTAGAGGGTGAGAACAATGTCAAACATTGTCTCCTGTTTAAAAGCTTCTGTAATTACCCCTCCCCATTTCTCCAGACAAATAAATTACTTCCTTTGCTGTAAACCCAGAACACATACCTCAGAGCACTTAACACACTATATTATAGTTCGTCACATGTATATCTCCCACTCCAGACTGTGAGCTCTTGTATCACTAGCACTTAACTCAAACCCGGATACATGGCATATTCACAGTCAAGATTTGTTACATGAATTCATTAATACATTTACTGAATACTGCATATATGTAAGGCTCAGTGATGAACAATGTAGAGAATAAGATATGACTAAGACAGGATCCCTGATTCATATGGGGGCAAAACAGTATAATGCAGTATTTGTCAAATGCAAGAATGCCTCAGAATCACCCAGAAGGCTTTTTAAAACACAGATTTCTAGGCCCTATGCCCCTGCCCCAGAGCTTTTGATTCAGTAGATCTGGGTAGGGCACAAGAATTTCCATTTCTTACAAGAAATGATGCTGATACTACTACTCCCGGGAGCATACTCCATCATTTACTAACTGTGTGACCTTGGGCAAGTTACTTAACCTCTCTGTGCCTCATGTATCATTTGTTTTCCGCCAATAGGGAATAAAAGTTGTACTCAAGTGCGTTATGAGGGTTAAATGAGTTGGTATCTGTAAAAGAGAATTTTAAAATACAGGAAGGGGAACAGGAAGCCAACCTTATGCTAATTTAGCATCCTTCTGTGGTACGAACTGAACAAATTTGAGAGGGACTGTTGGCTCCTTGGTTTTGGGCACTGTGATTATATTAACGTAGCTCAAAGAAGCACGATCTTTTTTTTTTTTAAGCTCTTTCAGACTGTTGACTCATCTGGAGCTTAAAGTCGAGTAAATCCCCTAAGCCCTTTTCACGCTTGATGCTGCCAAGCCAAGTTCCTATTGTCTTGTTCTGCTGCAACTTATGTCCTTGAGCCTAAAGGCCAAGCTTCACATTTATCCCCTTTTCAGCTTGTTGACTTTGACCCTACTGCCTGTTAAGGTTATTTTTCAATCTTGATTCTGTCATCCAGTGGCTCTCCCTCCCGCTTTGGGTACTTCAAAGTTGACAAGCTAGCCTTCCATGTTTTTATTTGAATTGGTTAAAATTGTTGAATAGTACTGGCCATTCCCTTACAATTAACATCAGCCTATTCAAAAGCAACCTTGTGGACATGATCATTTACCTGGTTATGAATCTGCCTAATATCACTATATTCCAGGCCACAATACCATCCATTTTTGTCACCTTGTTCACAGGATTCGTCTAACATCTTGTTGTCATTTTATGTGGGCCCTGTCACCTCTCTCCCTCACTTACTCCACAGCAGCCATGCTGTTCTCTTCACTGTCCACAAACATCCCAGGCAGTCTCCCTTCTCTGGGTGGGTTCTTATTCTTCCTCTTGACCCCCAAAAAACTCTTCCCCCAGATATCTGCATTGCTCATTACCTCACTTCATTCAAATGTCATCTCACCAGAGAAGCCATCCCTGACCACCTGTCTAAAACAACACCCCCTTCAGTCTCCATTCCCCTTTCCCTGCTTTATTTTTCTTCATATGGCATTATTTTCTATATTTATTTGTGTATTTATTTATGGTCTGCATCCTTCCATTAGAATATAAATTCCACAAGAGCAAAGATCATTTCTATCATGTCCATCACTGTATATCAGAACATAACTAAGACAGGCACAAAGAATGCCCTCAGTACATATATGTTGAATGAATGAATGAATGTCTTAACTACCATTGTGTTAACATATTTTTTGTAAAAAAATGTTGAAAAGGGATAACATGTTCAGGGAGGGTAACTACTTCCAAGCTATGCTACTGAAGGGACATAGCAGACTCCCCTTGTAGCTATGAGCCCTGGCAAGCCCTGAAGGTTTGGTGCTTGACAGGCTAGCTGGCTCAGGAGGTCTTCAAGCTCCACTGGCCAGTGAGTAGAAATTGGCCCATAGAGGAAGTTTGCTTTAGATTTTTCCAGGCAAAACAGCCATGAAATCTGCTCAAGTCAGCAGTCTTCCTCTTCAGGCTCCCTTTTACCCAGGCTACAACAAATGGGACACTTCAACTTGCCTCTCTCCCCATGGCACACACCATTCAGGAGCAAGCCACATGCTTTTTTCCCTTTGCATTTATTTTTGCTGGGGCATCCCTGGCAAGCCACGAGCTCAGAGGTTTGGAGGCTCACAATTTGTCTAGCATCTCCTATGAGGCCATTGCTCACAGCCTGTCTCCCTGCCAACAGGCTCTACGACTCAGTATGAGCTGGCAGGCTTTGGCAATTTAGACTGCTATAACTCCACTTCTCTATGGGGAACTTCAGTGTTGGGGATTATTTAAAGCCTCTCTCTTGTCCAGACAATTTCCCTATAGTCTTGTTTCCCTGATAATTGGTATGATAACTTAGATTGCTCTGCCAGAACTTTAGAGGAGTGATTAAAGCTCCCTTCTTCACTCCACATTGATATGTTCTGTCATTAGCTCCTGGCTGAAAGGTAGCCTTTTCTCCCCATCTCTCCTGACCTTGTATCTTCTCAGTGTAAGAACTGAGCTATCCCAGGCAGAGAGAGGACAAGTTGGGTGTGCTGATCCTCCTCCTGGGCTCTCAACCTTCTCCTTCTTCAGTTTTCCCTTGACATTTCATTGATCTTTGGTTGTGGCACCAGTTTTTTTTTTATTCCTTGTGTTCCAATACACTGCTGTGTATGAATCTGTCTCCCCAGCTTGAGGGCAAGAGCTAGACCCCTAGCAGTATGTAGCATGATGATTGGCATGTAGTAGTTGCTCAGCAAATGTTGGTTACCTGGCAACAGCTGGGCAAAGACCAGCTGTTGTTGTTTTCTTAAATAAAAGCCCCTTTGGGTTGAGTCTAACTTCCCCTCTGTTCCTCAGTCTCAGAGGCACAGGGAAGCTGTGGGAGGTGTTGGATGTCTATTATCTTGATTGTGGTGATGGTATCATGGGTGTTTGCATATGTCTGAACTCATTAAATTGTACACATTAAATATATGCAGTTCTTTGTATATCAATTATACCTCAATAAAGCTGTTTTTGAAAAGTCTTTGTAAAATTTGATGTTAAGTCATGCCTTGCTTCCATCTAAATGGCCCTTTTCTTTTTTTCCCTTTTCTTTCTGTTGTATGCATTATTAGGCCAATTAGTAGTATGTCCAGATTTCTGGAATCTTGATTGGTCTTCAGCCTGTTCATGCCCCCTTCTCATCTTCATCAACTCCAAAAGCGGCGATCACCAAGGGATCGTCTTCCTCCGGAAATTCAAGCAATACCTTAACCCGTCTCAAGTGTTTGACCTTTCGAAGGGTGGACCTGAAGCCGGGTAAGCATGGGGTAAGGGATGTAGTTACGGGTATAGAAGGGACTCCCCTCTCTACACATTCTAGAGTAGGATAGGCTTCCTGAAATAATTAGTTCTAGTACCTGGGCAGGAAAGGTCTATTTTCTCAAGTCAGGACACAAACACAACTCCACAGCATCTTGAGTTGGCTGGCTGGAGGACTTTTAGCCCTCTCCCAGAAATCCTTTCAAGCCTATGTCCTGCTCTCAGATTTGCTTCACCTTTTCCAGTTGGAAAAGGTAACTATGTCTCCTGACTTCAGAGGAGGAGGCAAATGGATATTATTTTCCACCTTCCCTGTCACTCACTCTTTTTCTTGGGGGCAAGTAGATACATCTCTACTACAGGCCTGTTTTATTTAGAGACCATCTGGCTGTTCAGCCCTGGTTTCTGTGAACCCACTGGCAACTGTGCAAGACATTCTTCCTGGGTCTCAGCAAGTAGATTAGGCTAGGCAACTAGTAACTTCCAGAACAAGGTTGGGCAAAGAAGAGTGTAGGTTGAGGCAAGGCCCGATCTCCAGGATTGCCTGTGGGAGCATTCCCTATGATCTTAGGTACACAGAGAGATAGGGGTTAAGGGAAAGGAAACAGGTAGCCTGATAGCAGGGTACAGAAGCAGCAGTCCTTAGCTCCTGGCACATTGTAAGAAAGAGTTGTAAAACTCATCAGCTCATGAAATGACTCCCCTTTCCCCTCTTCCTTCCAGACTCTGCATGTTCAAGAACTTTGCTCGCTTTCGCATTGTGGTTTGTGGTGGAGACGGCAGCGTGAGCTGGGTCTTATCTCTGATTGATGCCTTTGGATTACAGGAACGGGTGAGTCCCTAGCTGACTTAATTTAACCATTGCTAAAGAGACTGGCGGTGTGGAACTGCTTATCCCAAGAAGTCCCTGGTCTTTACTCTCCTTGTCTATAAAATACACGTTTCCTACTGGTTTCACAGTCAACCTGACTGGTAGATTCCCAATCTAAGCCTGCTCACCTATACCATTTTCTGGTTATCTAACAGTAGGAAGGAAGAAAGAGGAAGTTAGCAGAAAAAAATGAGCAGTGCTCTATTTCCCAAGCCCCAAAATGAAGATTTGAAGGGGAGGAAAGCAAGAAAAAAAGAAGTGGCATCAGGCAGCATTCAGCCCCCAATTCCCTACCCCTCCTGAGGCCACTTTCTTCCCTGAGTCTCTAGAGTAGCAGAAGTGCTCCTCTACCTCTCCCCCCTCTCCCTAAGCAGCCCCCTGCTCTTCTGACTGCAGTAGCTTTATCTCCTTAAGGCACCTTACCTCTTTGGCCCAGCCTAGATAGAAATTTGTGGCTATATTTCTCTTTTATAAGCATGGCTACAAATATTGTCATATTCCAGCAACTTTTCCCCTTACTGAGTAGGTTCTGTATTGCCAAGAGTGGGATCCAACTCCTTAGGGAAAATTTCACTCAACTTCAAACATCTTCCTATTACACTTCCTAAAATCATAGGTTCCTTATTGCCACTAGTTTTGAAACCATATTTTTTTTTTCCCAAAAAGCACCCTCTGGGTTCTTTTATGGGTGGATCTTGGTAGGATTGTCTGAAAAGGGTGCCTGGTTTTGTTCTTGCAGTGTCAGCTGGCAGTCATCCCTCTTGGAACCGGTAATGATCTGGCCCGTGTCCTTGGCTGGGGTGCATTCTGGAACAAAAACAAATCGCCTCTGAACATCCTCAACAGAGTGGAGCAAGCTGGTGTGAGGATTCTAGACAGGTGAGTAGCTGAAAGATCAGGTCGTTGTGGCTCTTTCATTCCCTTGCCAGTTACTCCCAGTTACATCATCTCAATCAGGAATGTTCTAAACTCCCTCACAGAGCTTCATTGCCTTTCTGGCTTCGGTGCAAGGAAATTTGGGGGACCTTGCCTATTAAGAAGCCAGGGTCTACTGTGTATCCTTTAAACATCACTGAAGCCCCTCCTCAAACTTAAAAGATCCTAGAGCAGGAGCCCCCATTGGTAAATTTCAAGGGTTCTATAAACCTCCTTCAAATTGCATAGCTAATTATCCATGTAAGCATATTTTTTCCTTGGGAAAGTTTCCATCCTTCTGTTCTATTCTAGGATAGTGTAGAAACTATTCTATAGCTTTATCAGGTACTCAAAGAAACTCAAAAAAAGAGGGCTCATAAACAATTGGCCTGGATTATCTGTGTCCTAGAGAAGAGACAGTATTCCCCCTCCAATCTTCTGAGAAGAAAGACTTTCTATGTGGGGGCATAGTATTTGATTTATGACTGCTCATAAGGATAACCTGGGAAGCTTTTTCAAGGTACCAAGCTGGGCCCTACCACAAATATTCTTTTTTTTTAAATTAATTAATTAATTAATTAATTAATTTATGGCTGTGTTGGGTCTTCATTTCTGTGCGAGGGCTTTCTCTAGTTGCAGCAAGTGGGAGCCACTCTTCATCGCGGTGCGCGGGCCTCTCACTGTCGCGGCCTCTCTTGTTGCGGAGCACGGGCTCCAGACGCGCAGGCTCAGCAATTGTGGCTCACGGGCCTAGTTGCTCCGCGGCATGTGGGATCTTCCCAGACCAGGGCTCGAACCCGTGTCCCGTGCATTGGCAGGCAGATTCTCAACCACTGCGCCTCCAGGGAAGCCCCCACAAATATTCTTATTCAGTAGGTCTTGGGTAGAGCCCTGGTACGTGTATTTTACAAAAGCACCTCAGGTGACCTTGGTAGTTACCACTGCTTGAGAAGCACTGCTCTCTGAGAACTCTGTGGTGGAATTCCTTCCATCACACTGGCCTTGAGAAGTCATGAAGCAGAGGTCTCTCTTGGGGTATACCTTGAGATCACGTGACCTGAGATAACTTGGGCATCCCCTACAACTCATTCCTACCCATCACATAAATATTTTGACCCCTTTCGTGACATGTGAAGCATTGGTGCCAACCTGTGATGAAACAGAGCCCTAAATATCTGTCTTTAAACTTCATTTCAGATGGAGTGTGATGATCCGGGAGACTCCCAGACAAACCCCACTGCTAAGAGGACAAGTTGAAATGGATGTACCCCGATTTGAGGTAACAACTGCCTAGCTATAATTCAGGCCAACATCTTTATTACACATTGAAATAATAGGCTAAACCCAGAGAGAAGCTTTTGTATAGTCCATGGGCTTGATAAGGATGAGATCATTCAGGATTGGGGACATTTCAATTAGCAGTTATTTACCAAAAACTGTGTTAGGTGTTGGGGATATAATTCAGTCAGCCATTTACTTATGCATTCACTTAAAATATTTATGGAAAGTATGGATTAACTACAGTGTGTTCCTTCCTCTTCAATTTTTGGAATAATTTGAGAATAATATGTATTAACTCTTCTTTGTATGTTTGGTAGAACTCCCCTGTGAAGCCATCCAGTCATGGATTTTGGTTAGCTGGGAGTTTTTTAAATTACAAATTCAGTTTCACTATTAGTGATCAGTCTGTTCAGATTGTCTATTTCTTCCTGATTCAGTCTTTAAAGATTGTATGTTTCTAGAAATGTGTCTATTTCTTCTAGGTTGTTCAATTTGTTGACATATAACTGTTCATAGTATTCTTTTATGATTTTTTGAATATCTGTGGTATTGGTTGTTATGTCTCCTCTTTAATTTCTTATTTTATTTGGGTCCTCTCTCTTTTCTTCTTGGTGAGCCTCACTAAAGGTTTATCAATTTTATCTTTTCAAAGGACCAGATCTTGGTTTCATTGATCTTTTCTATTGTTTTTTTGGTCTCTGTTTTATTTATTTCCTCTCTGATCTTTATTATTTCCTGCCTTCTGATGACTTTGAGCTTTGTTCGCTCTTTTTCTAATTCTTTTAGTTGGTAATGTAAGTTGTCTGAGATTTTTCTTGTTTCTTGAGGTAGGCCTGTATCACTGTAAACTTCCCTCTTAGAACTGCTTTGCTGCATCCCACAGATTTTGGAATGTTGTGTCTCCATTTTAATTTGTATCAAGGTATTTTCTGATTTCCTCTTTGATTTCATCATTGTCCCATCTTTTTTTTTTAACATCTTTATTGGAGTATAATTGTTTACAATGGTGTGTTAGTTTCTGCTTTATAACAAAGTGAATCAGCTATACATATATATATATATATATCCCCATATCTCCTCCCTCTTGTGTCTCCCTCCCACACTCCCTATCCCACCCCTCTAGGTGATCACAAAGCACTGAGCTGATCTCCCTGTGCTATGTGGCTGTTTCCCACTAGCTATCTATTTTACACTTGGTAGTAGTGTATATATGTCTATGCCACTCTCTCACTTCGTCCCAGCTTACCCTTCCCACTCCCTGTGTGCTCAAGTCCATTCTCTATGTCTGTGTCTTTATTCCTGTCCTGCCTCTAGGTTCTTCAGAACCTTTTTTTATTTTTTTTTTAGATTCCATATATATGTGTTAGCATATGGTATTTGTTTTTCTCTTTCTGACTTACTTCACTCTGTATGACAGACTCTAGGTCCATCCACCTCACTACAAATAACTCAATTTCATTTCTTTTTATGGCTGAGTAATATTCCATTGTATATATGTGCCACATCTTCTTTATCCATTCATCTGTTGATGGACACTTAGGTTGCTTCCGTGTCCTGGCTATTGTAAATAGAGCTGCAATGAACATTGTGGTACATGACTCTTTTTGAATTATGTCCCATTGGTTTATTTAGTAGCATGTTGTTTAGTCTCCTGTTTGTGTTTTTCCATTTTACTTCCTGTAATTGATTTCTAGTTGCATACTGTTGTGGTCAGAAAAAATGCTTGATATAATTTCTATCTTCTTAAATTTGTTGAGACTTGTTTTATGGCCTAGCATGTGATCTATCCTGGAGAGCATCCCAGGTGCACTTGAAAAGAATGTGTATTCTGCTGCTTTTGGATGGAATGTCCTGTAGATAAGTCCAACTGTTCTATTGTGTGATTTAAGACACCATTTCCTTATTGATTTTCTCTCTGGATGATCTGTCCATTAAAATAAGTGAAGTGTTAAAGTCCCCTACCATTTTTGTATTATTGTCAATTTCTCCCCTCATGTTTGTTAATATTTGCTTTATATATTTAGGTGTTCCTGTATTAGGTGTGTATATGATAAAGAGTGTTATATCCTCTTATTGTATTGATCATTTTATCATTATATAATACCCTTAATCTTTTGTTATAGACTTTGTTTTAAAGATTATTTTGTCCTATATGAATATTACTACCCCTGTTTTCTTGTCGTTTCAATTTACATGAAATATCTTTTTCCATCCTCTGACTTTCAGTCTGTGTGTGTCTAACTCGAAGTGAGTCTCTTATAAGCAGCATATAGATGGGTCTTCTTTTTTCATCCAATCAGCCACCCTATGTCTTTCAATTGGAGTATTTAGTCCAATGACCTTTAAAGTGATTATTGATAGGTATGTACTTATTGCCATTTTGTTATTTGTATTCTGGTTGTGTTTGTACTTCTCTGTTCTTTTCTTCTTCTTTTAGTTTCTTCCTTTGTGGTTTGATGGTTTTCTTTCTTGGTTTGCTTGTGTTCCTTTCTCTCTAGTTTTATATATCTATTGTAGGTTTTTAATTTGTGGTTACCAAGGGGTTCCTATATGTTGACCTACGACTGTATCTACTTTTTAAAAACTGTTAGTCATTTAAGTTCAAACACATTCTAAAATATCTACTTTTTTTCTCCCCTCCCCCCACATTTTGTGTTTTTAATGTCATATTTTACATCTCCATGTTTATCCCTTCACAGTTTATTGTAGTTATACTTGATTTTACATTTTTTTCTTTAAATCTTTGTACTAGCTTACTTAATTGGTTGATCCTCAGCCTTTATTATATATTTGCCTTTACTAGTGGAATTTGTTCCTTTCCCATAGAAATTTACTTTTTGTTATAGCCTTTTCAATTAGAGAAAACCCTTTAACATTTCTTTTAGGGTAGGTTAAGTATTGCTCAATTCTTTTAGTTTTTGCTTGTCTGAGAAGTTCTTTATGTCTCCTTCAATTCTGAATGATAATCTTGCTGGGAGAGCATCCTAGCTTGCAGGTTTCTCCCTTTTAGCACTTTATATATATATCATGTCCTACCTTCTGGCCTGCAAGTTTTCTGAAGAGAAATCAGCTGATAGCCTTATGGGGATTCCCTTATATATGACTCTTTGATTTTCTCTTGCTGCCTTTAGAATTCTTTATCTTAAACTTTTGCCATTTTAATTATTATGTCTTGGTATGCATCTGTTTGGGTTCATCTTGTTTGGGACCCTCTATGCTTCTTGTACCTGGATATTGGTTTCCTTCTTCAGTTTCAAGAAATTTTCAACCATAACTTCATCAAATATACTTTTAAGCCCCCTCTCCCTCTCTCTTCTTCTGGGACCCCTATAATGCTGATGTTGGTATGCTTTGTGTTGTCCCAAATGTCCCTTAAACTGTTCTCATTTTTTAAAATTTTCATTTTACTATTCCGATTGGATGATTTCCATTATTCTATCTTCCAGATCACTTATTCATTCTTCTGTATCACCTAGTCTGCCGTTAATTCCTTCTAGTGTGTTTTTCATTTCACCTTTTAAAATTTTTTATTTCCTTGTTAAAATTCTGTGTTCATCTATTCTTTTCCCTAATTCTGTTAGCCTATCTATTACTAATGCTTTGAATTCTTTATCTAGTAAATTGTGTATTTCTGTTTTATTAGTTGTTTTTTTTTTCAGGGGTTTTCTCCTGTTTTTTCAATGAAACAAATCCCTCTGTCTTCTCATTGTTCTTAACTTTTGCTGTCTCTATTCTATGAAATTAGATGAAACAGTTACCTTTTCCAGTCTTGAAGGGGTGTCCTTGGGTATGAGCATCCCCATACAGTCTGCATGTGCCCAGTGACTTTGGTGGGAGAGCTAGATCTGACTTGAGCACAAGTCATGTCTTTCCCTAGAGTGTGCTGGCAGCTATCACCTCGGTAGGAGGTGGTGCTGCAGATGGAGCAGCGAGAGCTAGAGTCCAGTGTGAGCCAGGGCGTCTCCCTTTTTCAGTGGCCAACACCACCCTCTTGGGGCTGGGGGCAGGTCCCAAATTGCTGGAGCAGAAGCACTGAGGGTCAGGACCAAGATGGCTCCATTCCCTCTCAGTGTGTTCTTTCCCCCATCCTAGTACCAGCACAATTGCCCCAGAGGGGAACAGTGCTGGAGCAAGAGGGGCTGGAGCAGGCATTTGGCATGGTGTGGGCCTGGGTTCAGGCTGTGATGTCCCCAGTTCCACTTGGAATCCTGGAATACTTCTGATGTGGTTCCTCCATAAACGCCAGGTTGCTGCCCCTGCCCCATTCAGATGCCATTTGGGGTCTGGGCTGGCATAGTCCCTCAAATCTGAGCACTCCCCTCAGCCACCCTCACCCTAGCATAGAGCTGTTATGGTGAAGCAAGTGGGGTAGAACAGGTGCTTGGCTCAGGCTGGCTGTGTGCCAGAGTGGTTGTGGGAAACTGGCCAGAGTCCCATTCAGTTTCAACCTGTTTTTTTCTGCCTTGTTTCAGGAATAAGCAAGTGTGTGTGTGCTCTTCACTAGCAGAGTGTAGGTTTCTTTTGTTTGTTTGTTTGCTGTATAATATATCAAAGTTGCTTATTTATTTTATACATAGTGCTTTGTATCTCTTAATCTGATACCCTTATCTCACTCCTCCCTATTCCCTCTACACTGGTAACCACTAGTTTGTTCTCTACGTCTATGAGTCTGTTTCTGTTTTTTGAATATACATTTGTTTTGTTTTTCACATTCCACATGTAAGTGATAAAACAGAGTATTTGTTTTTCCTCACTGACATATTTCACTAAGCATAATACCCTCAAGGTCCATCACATTGTTGCAAATGGCAGAATTCCATTCTTCTGGGGTGGGCTGAGTAGTATTCCATTGTATATATAAACCACATCTGTATCCATTCATCTGTTGATGGGCACTTAGGTTGCTTCCATATCTTGACTATTGTAGATAGTGCTGCTATGAACATTGAGGTACATGCATCTTTTCAAATTAGTGTTTTCATTTTCTACAAATACATACCCAGCACTGAAATTCCTGGATCATATCATAGTTTTATTTTTAGTTTTTTAAAGAAACTCCATACTGTTTTCTATAGTGGCTGGAAACAATGTACAACCCCACCAATAGTGTACTAGGGTTCCCATTTCTCCACATCCTCTCCAACATTTGTTATTTGTAGACATTTTGATGATAGCCATTCTGACAGGTGAGGTGATATCACATTTTTGTTTTGCATTTCTCTAATAATTAGCAATGTTGAGCATCTTTTCATGTGCCTGTTAGCCATATGTATGTCTTCTTTAGAAAAATTTCTATTCAGGTCTTCTGCCCATTTGTTGATTGGGTTGTTTATTTTTTTGATATTGAGCTGTATGAGCTGTTTGTGTATTTTGGATATTAACCCCTTGTCAGCCACACCATTTGCAAATATTTTCTCCCTTTTCATAGGTTGTATTTTCATGTTATTGATAGTTTCCTTTGCTGTGCAAAAGCTTTTTAAGTTTAATTAGGCCCTATTACTTTATTTTTGCTTTATTTCCTTTGGCTTAGGAGACGGACCCAAAAAAATATTGTTACAATTTTTGTCAAAGAGTGTTCTGCCTATGTTCTCTTCTAGGAGTTTCATGGTGTCATGTCTTACATTTAGGTCTTTGAACCACTTTGAACTTATTTGTATACATGGTCTGAGGAAATGTTCTAATCTCATTGTTTTACATGTGGCTGTTCAGTTTTCCCAGTACCACTTGCTGAAGAGACTGTCTTTTCTCCATTGTATATTCTTGCCTCTTTTGTCATAAAGTAATTGACAATAGGTGCGTGGGTTCACTTCTGGTTCTCTATTCTGCTCCTTTGATCTATGTGTCTGTTTCTGTGCCGGTACCATGCTGTTTTGATTTCTGTAGCTTTGTAGTAAATTCTGAAGTCTGGGAGGGTTATACCTCCAGCTTTGTTCTTTTTTTCTCAAGATGACTTTGACAATTTGGAGTTTTTTTGTGGTTCCCTATGGATTTTTATTTGTTCTCATTCTGTGAAAAATGTCATGGATATTTTTATAGGGATTTCATTAAATCTGTAGATTCCTTTGTGTATTATGGCTATTTTAACAATATTAATTCTTCCAATCCAAGGGCACAGGATATCTTTCCATTTCTTTGAATTATCTTCAGTTCCTTTCATCAATGTTTTATAGTTTTCAGATTATAGGTCTTTCACCTCCTTGGTTAAGTTTATTCTTGGTATTTTCTTCTTTTTGGTATGATTTTAAACAGGATGATTTTTTACTTTCTGTTTCTGAAATTTCATTATTAGTGTATATAAATGCAACAGATTTCTGTATATGGTAATCTTGTATCCTTCAACCTTGCTGAATTCATTTATTAGTCCTAATATTTGGAGGTGGAGACTTTAGAGTTCCCAATATAAAGTATTATGTCATCTGCAAATAGTGACAGTTTTACTTCTTCCTTTCCAATTTGGATGCATTTTCTTTCTTTTACTTCTCTGATTGCTGTGGCTAGAGCTTCCATTACTATGTTAAACAGAAGTGGTAAGAGTGGGCATCCTTGTCTTGTTCCAAAACTTAGTGGGAAGTCTTTCAGCTTTTCACCATTGAGTATGATGTTGGCTATGGGTTTATCATAATGGCCTTAATTATGCTGAGATATGTTCCCTCTATACCCACTTTGATAAGAATTTTTATCATGAGTGGATGTTGAAATTTTTCAAATGCTTTTCCTGCATCTGTTGAGATGATCTTGTGATTTTTATCCTTCCTTTTGTTAATGTGCATCACATTGATTGATTTGTGAATGTTGATTCACCCTCTTGACCCTGGAATAAATCCAACTTGATCATGGTGTTTGATCCCTTTTATATATTGTTGTATTCAATTTGCTAATATTTCGTTGAGGATTTTTGCATCTATATTCATCAAAGATATTGGCCTATAATTTCTTTTTTTGTGTGTGTAGTTTCCTTGTCTGGTTTTGGTATCACAGTAATGGTGGCCTTGTAGAATAAATCTGTGAGTGTTCCTTCCTCTTCAAGTTTTTGGAATAGTTTGAGAGGGATAAGTATTAGCTCTTCTCTATATGTTTGTTAGAATTCCCCTCTGAAGCCATCTGGTCCTGGACTGTTGTTTGCTGGAAGTTTTTTTTATTACAGATTCAATTTTACTTGTAGTGATTAGTCTGTTCAAATTGTCTGTTTCTTCTTGAAGCAGTCTTGGCAGGCTGTATTTTTCTAGAAATTTGTTCATTTCTTCTAGGTTGCCCAATTTGTTGGCATATAACTGTTCATAGTATTCTCTTATGATTTTTTACATTTCTGTGGTATTGGTTGTTATGTCTCCTCTTTCATTTCTTATTTTGTTTATTTGGATCCTCTCTCTTTTCTTCTTGGTGACCCTGGCTAAAGGTTTATGAATTTTATTTATCTTTTTAAGGAACCAGCTCTTGGTTTTATTGATCTTTTCTATTGTTTTTTGGCTCTCTATTTTATTTATTTCCCCTCTGATTATTATTATTATTTTTTTTATTATTATTATTTTATATATTATTATTATTATTTCTGCTGACTTTGGGCTTTGTTTGTTCTTCTTTTTCTAATGCTTTTAGGTGGTAAGATGTTTACTCAAGATTTTTCTTGTTTCTTGAGGAAGGCCTGTATTGGTTCTAACTTCCCCCTTAGAACTGCTTTTGCTGCATCTCATAGATCTTAGAAAGTTGTGTTTCCGTTTTCATTTGTCTTGAGGTATTTTCTGATTTCCTCTTTGATTTCATCATGTCTCATTGGTTTTTTAGTAGCATGTTGTGTAGTCTCCATATGTTTGTTCTTTTCCCATTTTTCTTTCTGTATTTGATTTCTAGTTTCATACTGTTTTGGTCATAAGAAATACTTGATATAATTTCTATCTTAAATTTATTGAGACTTCTTTTGTGGCCTAGCATGTGATCTGTCCTGGAGAACATTCCATGTGCATTTGAAAAGAATATGTAATCTGCTGTTTTTGGATGGAATGTCCTGTAGATATCTATTAAGTCCAACTAGTCTATTGTGTCATTTAAATCCACTCTTGTCTTATTATCTGTCTGGATGATATGTCCATTGATGTCAGTGGAATGTTAAAGTCCTCTACTATTATTATATTGTTGTCAAATTCTCCCTTTACGTCTGCTAGTATTTGCTTTATATGTTTAGGTGCTCCTATGTAGGTGCATATATGTTAACAAGTGTAATATCTTCTTGTATTGATCCCTTTATCATTATACAATGCCCTTTTCTTTTGTTATAGTCTTCATTTTAAAGTTTTTTGTCCTATATGAATATTGATATCACCACTTTCTTGTCATTAATGATTTCATGAAATATCGTTTTCCATCCCCTCTCTTTTGTTCTGTGTGTATTTGGCCTGAAGAGATTCCCTTATAGGCAGCATATTGAAGGGTCTTGTTTTTTAATCCAATCAGCCGCCCTATGTCTTTTGATTGGAACACTTAGTCTCTTGACATTGAAAGTAATTATTGATAGGTATGTACTTATTGCCATTTTATTACTTGTTTTCCAGTTGTTTTTGTAGTTCTTCTCTGTTCACTTCTTCTTTTTGTTTCTCCCATTGTGATCTAATCATTTTCTTTAGTACTATGCTTGGGTTCCTTTCTTTTTGGTTTTTGTGTGTCTTTACCATGGTTACCATGATTTGTGGTTACCATGGGGTTCAAGTATACTGACCCATAATTATATCTATGTGACTTAAACTGATAGTCATTTAAGTTTAAACACATTCTAAAAGATCTACATTTTTTACTCCCCTCCCCAACATTTTGTGTTTTTTTAATCGTATTTTACATCTTCATGCTTATCCCTTTACTGTTAATTGTCTTTATACTTGATTTTACATTTTTTCTTCTTTTAATCTACATGCTTGCTTATTTAATTGATCTTAAATCCTTACTATATATTTGCCTTTCTTATTTGGGGATTTCCCTTTCCTATAGATTCTTACTTCTTTTCTATTTAGAGAAGACCCTTCAACATTTCTTTTAGAGTAGACTATTGCTCATTTCGTTTAGTTTTTGCTTGTGTGAGAAGTTCTTTATCTCTCCTTCTAGTCTAAATTATAACCTTGCTGGGTAGAGTGTCCTATAGGTTGCAGGTTTTTCCCTTTCAGGACTTTGAATATATCTTGTCATTACCTTCTGGCCAGCAATGTTTCTGTGAAGAAATCAGCTGATAGCCTTATGGGGGGTCCCTGGTAACTGACTATTTTTCTCTTGCTGCCTTTAGAATCCTCTTTCACTTTTGACATTTTAATTAGGTGTCTTGGTGTGGTGTGGTTCTGTTTGGGTTCGTCTTATTTGAGACACTCTGTGCTTCTTATACCTGGATATCTGTTTCTTTCTTCAGGCTTGGGAAGTTTTCAACCATAATTTTCAACCATCTTCTCTCTCTCTTCTCATTTTGGGACCCCTATAATGTGAAAAATTCCCCCCCACACACACGTATATATGCTTTTTGCTGTTCTGATTGTGATTTCCATTTTCTATCTTCCAGATCCCTTATGTGTTTTTCTGTATCACCTAGTCTGCTGTTAATTCCTTCCAGTGTGTTTTTCATTTCAGTTATTGTATTCTTCAGTTCTGACTAGTTCTTTTCTTATATTTCCTAATTCCTTGTTAAAATTCTCACTGTGTCCATCTACTCTTTTCATTAATTCAGTTAGCTTTCTTATTACTAATGCTTTGAATTTTTTATCTAGTAAGTTATTTATGTTCCATTAGTTGTTTTTTCAGGGCTTTCTCTTTCTCTTTCAATTGAGACAAATTATTCTGTCTTCTCATTTTGCTTATCTTTCTCTGTCTCTATGAAATTAGGTGAAACAATTACCTATGGTGGTCTTAGAGGGATGTCCTTATGTGGGAGTATCCCTATACAGTCTACAAGGCCCCAGTGGCTTTGGTGGTAGAACTGGATTTGATGTGAGCACAAGTCACACCCTTCCTCAGGGTGTGCTGGTAGCTGTCACCTTGGTAGGAGGTGGGGCTAGAGATGGAGGTGCTAGGGCCAGAGCAATGTGTGAGTCAGGGCTTCCCCTCTGTTCAGTGGTCATCACCGCCCTATTGAGAACAGGGTCAGGTCCCAAGGTGCTGGAGCAAAAGCCCTGAGGGTTGGGTCCGAGCTGGCTCAGTTCCCTTTAAGTGTGTGCTCTTTTCCCTCCCAGCACTGGCACCCTCACCCGAGTGGAGCAATGCTGGAGAAAGAGGGGCTGGTGTGGGTATTCAACAGCGGTGGGGGCATGGGCTGTGGTGGTCTGACTGCCATCAGAGATCTGGTCTGCCCCTGATGCTCCACTTGTGCAACTGCCAGTAACAGCTGCCCCCTGCTTGCTCAGATGCCACTTAGGGTTTGAGCCACCATAGCATCTTTTTTTTATTGACGTATAGTTGATTTACAATGTTTCAGGTGTAATATATATATATATATATATATATATATATACACACACACACACACACACACACACACACACACACACACACACACACACACACACACACACACACATATATATGTTCTTTTTCAGATTCTTTTCCATTATAAGTTGGTACACCATAGTATCTTACAGCCAAGCTTTTTCCTTATTGTGGCAGCCCTTAGTCCCATGTGGAGCTGCCATATGAGGCAAACTGTGCTGGAGCATTTGCTTGGCTCAGGCTAGGATGCATGCCATAGTGGTCACAGGAAACCAGTCAGCCAGCTGGGTGGTTTCAATCCACCATTTCTGCCCTGTTTTGGGAGCTAACAAGTTTTCACGGCCTCCTCCCAAGCAGAGTCCAGGCATCCCACAGCCGTCCTATTAGTCCCACTGGCCCTTCAACCAGCCAAAGGGGCTCATCTTCCCTTTGTTGGACCCAAGGGCTGAGGCACCCAATCTGTGGCTCAAACCACCACTCCCCAGGGAGGATCTCTACCTGTGTAATCCCCTTTCTCTTCTGAGTCCCCTCCTAGGGGCACAGGTCCCAACCTGATCACTTCTCTTCCCTTACTGTCTGATTCTATGTGGATCTTTCTTACAGCCTTGGGTATATAGGAGTCTTTCTGCCAGTCTCCTGTTAGTTTTCAGTGAGAATTGTTCCACATGTAGATGTATTTTTGATGTATTCATGGGGGAAGGTGAGTTCCACTTCCTCCTATTCCGCCATCTTGAGTCCCTCCGAGTCTAGGTTTCTTACAGCCCTCCTGTTAGTCCCACTGGTTTTCTAACCAGCTAAGGGGACTTGTGTTCCTGGTGTCAGATTCCAGGGCTGTGGTGCCCAATATGTGGCTCGAACTGCTCACTCCCCAGGGAGGCTCTCTGTCTTTGTAATTCTCTCCCTCTTCTGTGTCCTCTCCCAGGGGCACAGGTCCCAACCTGATCACTTCTCTTCCCTTCTTATCCAATTTTGTGTGGATCTTTATTACAGCCTTGGTTGTACAGGAGTCTTTCTGCCAGTCTCCAGTTAGTTTTCAGTGATAATTTCTCCACATTTAGATGTATTTTTGATGTGTTCATGGGGGGAATTGAGTTCCATGTCCTCCTAATCTGCCATCTTGATATCTTCCCCCAGGAAGTTTGAACGTCTATCTAAAAGCAATAAGAATTATATAAAGATTTTTCTTATTATGAAATTTTCAAATATATAGGAAATTTTAAATGGTAGTTTCTACCATTAATATTTCACTATACTTTCTTTATCACATATCTATCCATCTATCTATTCTGCTATCTAATAGAAAGGTTTAAAACAGAATATTTACATGTTATGTGGAGAAAAAATTGAAGGAATAAAGACTAGAGGCAAGGAAAAAAGATAGGCAGCGCTGTAATTGTCTAAGCAAAAGATGATGGTGATTTGGACTGGTGAAGTGGTAATAGGAATAAGAAGAAGTGGACGTAGTTAAAACATATTGAAGAGATAGAATCATCAGGACTTGATAGATGTTTGAATGTGGGGTTGATGGAGAGGGATGAGTATAAGTTGTAGTTAGGAGTACAGACTCAAGAGCCAGACTACCTGGAATCGAATCCTGTCTGTGCCACCTATCAGCTGTCCCTTCCCTATGCCTCAGTTTTCTGTTTTGTGAAATGGGGATAATAATCCTTATTTCATAAGATTGTTATAAGGGTTACCTGAAAAAAATATATATGTATCTTAGAACAGAACCTAGCACATAGTAAATTCTATATAAGTGGATGCTATTATTATATTTAATATTATATATAAGAGGTGACACTCTGGTTGGAAAGATGTGGGTTCAAATCCCAGATCTATTATTTACTAGCTATGTAATATGAGATTCTTTTTTCATTTGAAACATGGAACAAACAGTAACTCCTTCATATGAGTTTTTGAGTATTAATTTAAATGAGAGGAAACAATATACATCTCTTATTTTTAGAATGACCACAGATCTAAGATTATCTGTGGAGATCTTCCACAAGAATTCTTTAATTGTGATTATTTTCAGAGAGAGAGTTGGGATGCTGGTAAAGCATCAGTAGGAAGTAATGAGATGGGTGAGGATGGGTAGCACACTATGTCACAGTGCTAAGATTCCAGGGCTCAACACTCCTTTTCCCCCTAGGCTGCTGCCATCCAACACTTAGAATCTGCAACCACTGAGTTGAACAAAATCCTGAAGGCCAAGTACCCGACAGAGATGATCATTGCAACCAGGTCAGTCTTCCTTTGGCTCTCAACCTTTGGGATGTTTTTGTCCCTCATGGGCTGTTCCTCAGTCAGAGATGGGGCTCATTTTAATAGCTTGGGGGGTTGAGGCCAAGGAAAGCATATGTTTACCTTCCCAAATCAAATTTCTTCCAACTCAAACCTCCTGAATAGAAAGTTTACGGGGGGAAAAAAAAAAAAGATGAGATTGGGGTGAGGGCTCTTGTTACTCCAAAAAGACAAAATTGTAAGCCACAGATTTGGAAGAAGGGTTACAGAAGGGAAACACCACATTCCATACCATTCAAGAGCATAGCATAGCTCCCTACAGTAGGGAGACCTTGTTTTCCATTTAATACCTGGAAAACTCTCTGTGGTACCTGCTACAGCTGCTTTCGCATAGCTGAGCAACACATTCTCCCCTTCTAAATACGTGGGTCATTCATTCCTCTTGGGACTCTGGTGGGTTCCTTCCAAGTCTACCACATTCTCTTTTGAGAAACAGTCCCTACAGGGACCATCGTCCCAAAGTCATTATGTTTGTACTAAATTAGCCAGGCCCTTGAACCATAGCTGATTTGACCCAGGGTGAAATCCTGACCCAAGTTGGACTGACTGAATTCTGTTTCCTGGAAATTTGGAATTTGGGCTAAGAAATGCTAGTTAAACTCTCTTAGGTACTGGCATATTTCACCATATGCACATGAAGAATCAGAATAAACAAAGAGGGGAGAGGGAGTTGGGGGAGAGGGACAAGGAGAGGGAGGGAGGAGAGATCAGGAAAGAGAGAGGGAGAAGGAAGAGGAGGAAGATGGAAACTAATATTAAAGAGAGAAGGTCTCTGGACCTCATGGTCCATGTCACATTGTGTCATCTATCTTATATTTCCAGATTCCTGTGCTCAGCAGTGGAAGATTTTGTAGTTGATATTGTAAAGGCCTGGAGCCGGATAAAACAGAACAATACAGCAATAGAGTCTGTGATTTTGAAAGTAAGTAAGTTTCCATCCTTTTTTCTTGTACTCTTTGTGGTGCCAGGGCCCCATTTTTAATAAAAGCAAATGTGCCTCTCACTGGGAATTGTAAAAGAGCAAGGAGGAGCAGCTGGTAAGCCTCCCTGATGGGGAAAATCCTCATCAAACTTCCACCTTTCACCAAATGAAGAGTGGCACTATACATGCTTATCCATGTACCATGTCCCTAAGCATATGCCAAGCATCTGTCCACACCTAGACACAAGCGTACACCAACATGTATGCACATGGTTGTATACCAGAACATTCTTGAAAATACATACAAATACATGCTAGAAATACACCCACATTCACCTCTATAACAACCACAGTAACAATAACAGCTAACACTTATATAGCACTTACTGTGTGCCAGGAACTGTTCTAAGCACTTATAATGTATTAACTTATTTAATCTTCACAACTGCCCTAGAATATAAAAACACAAATAGATTAAGTGACTTACCTAAGTTTACAAACTATTAAGTGATGGAGCTGGGAATCAAGCTATAATCATGTAGTACACCCCCAAACATACACACAGACAAAGGCAGACACCAGGCAACCATGCAGAGCCACATCCACATTCATAGGAGCATGCCCATGAAAACACCAATCCAGAAATGTTTATCTTTCCTCAGTTTTGCCATATTACACATCATTTTACAGGCCACTCTGACATGAGAAAGACTAGGCAACATATATTGATGCCTGCAGCTGCTCTGAAACAAACAGTGTCTCTTTGACCCCCTAACACCTTTTGGTTATCTTATCACATCTACCCAAGCAGTTCTTTCCCTAAACTTTCATCTCCCCACATGTAGCTTTCTATGCTCAGTGTTCCTGGCCAACTAGTACCCCTCCCTACCTCTCCCCATACCATCTGACTCCTCATTCTGTGCTTTCAGGCACAAATCCCTCGTAACAATGCCCTGTCTCCTTCCCCATATAGAGCGACTTAATGTATGACAAGCTCAGTGTCCTGATTGATATCCTTGCTGAGGATGCAGCAGTTGAGAAGAGTACCACAGCACATGCAGACAGTGCCAAAGCAGATGGAAAGCCCTTCCTCCCTCAAATAGACCACATAGCCAAGTGCAAGTTGGAGCTGGCCACAAAGGCCCAGAATCTCCAAAAGTCCTTGAAACTCATCATATTCCAAGTTGAACAAGGTAAAGGCCCCAGGGTTGTGGTGATTGAGGTAGGGGAAAGAGAAGGTTCCTGTGGGTAGTTTACTGGTCTCCCTCGCTCTGGGTCTACTATTTGACATCACTACCAAAACTTGACTAGATTCTGCATTCATAAAGCATCCAAAGTCTGTCCTAGTCTCCACTGATTTGAAAAGCCTCAGTCCTGATAAGCTGCCCCTTTGGCTCCTCCTACCTCCCAGGCACTCAACTCTTTCTACTTATTTATTTTTGGAACTAACAATCATCCTAAACAATTACAGCTGCTAAGTGGCTTGGCTCAAAGGTCTGTCAGCTTCAACCTCCAGCCATGGAATCTTTTTCCACCTGCTCCTGTCCCCTTCCAACCACTGAGCCTATGACGATTTTAGAAAGAAAATAGTGTTCATCTCTGCATGTCTTACACAGTATTAATCAGGCACAAGGGCTCTGAGAGTGGTCCTGGCAGCTCTAGCATTGATTGCCATTTCCCATAACTCATGACAATCTGCAAGCTTCCAACTCAGTATGAAAACTCTTTCAACTCCTCCAACTTCTTAATTTAACATTTTGGTTCCCACTTCTTCTCCACAATGCTTCTTTGAAAAACAGATCAGAAAATATAACACCAAGTGTGTTCTACCTGAGCTATTGGAATTGAACAGAAGTAGAAGTCCATGTAGCAAGGAAGTCCTTTTGGCTGGCCTTTGACCTTTAGCTACAGTACCTTCTCCTGCCTGGGTATCTTTAGGTACAACCTCAGCCAAGTTTCTAAGAAAGAAAGGAAATAACCCTTCTGCACTATGAAATCATTAAACAGCCAGTTTGCCTCTATTTCTGTAGGTAGTTTCCAAGTAGCAGGGATCAGATCAATCTGATGTAGCCATAACCCTGTCACAACTAATCCTCAGCCTGCTCCATCAATACATAAGTCAGATTTAGAAGTGCAACTTGTGGCCATGGGACAGAGAAAGGCTCCCCTGGCAGCACAGGGATTGAACCTATGAGCTTTGGCATAGGCTGAGCACCTGAGCTATACAGTATATAGGCTGGTAAAAGAAAGGAGACTTCTCAAATATTCTGGGTATTGGTGAGACATTTGGTTGAAAGAACGGCATGGTCCTAGAGGCTTAAGTTTAGAACAAAGGTCATGTGAGTAAATGAATTAACAAAGAGGCGAGAATGGAGGTAGAAGAACAGAGTTTCCCACCCTGCTCCCCCTACCTCTGGCCCCAAGCTTCTACTCACAACCACATTTACTGGACGATAGGAAAAGAGTAACAAGTAAAACAGAGAAAGCTCAGGCACGGATGTGAAGAGACATGGCAATACTGTAAGAAAGCTGAAACCACAAACAGCATCATGGAGGAGATGTGATGATCAAATGGGAGTCTCCATTGTCTCCCCACACACTGACTGGTATTAACTAAACAAAAGAGATGCTCAAGAAATGTGACCGATCCTCCCTCCCTCCTTTCCTCCTTTTCTTCCTTCCTTTCCTTCCTCTCCTTCCTTCCTTCCCTCCTTCCTTCCACTTTTTCTCTATAGTTCTTGATGAGCAAAGCCGACAGACAATATCAGTCAAGAACTTTAGTTCAACTTTCTTCCTGGAAGATGACTCAGAAGATATTAACCAGATGAGCCCAAGACACCGTAATGATCTTTCTCTTCTCCTTCCTTTACTCTAAGCTTCATCTCTGTCTTCTAGTTCCCAGAGAATAAAGATGTATTTTCATGCATCTTCCTTTAGCCATAATCCTACTCTGCAGTACATATCCCTCCCTCTTCTCGAGAAACCTCACACTATAAGACCCCATGCCTATGTCCAGAAGTAATGACCCCATTAGATACTTTGAAAAGGCTGGCCTGATGAAACCCAAGATTTGAAGCTGTTTCACTGCCAGCAAGCAAGCAGCCCAACCTTACTATTCTGTCAGTGGAAGTCCCTGTCCATCCAAGATGATCCCTCTTTGGAATGAGAACCCTGAATATTATCAAGGAGAAAGTCATTGAGCTTGACTCTGCTCCAACAGAGAAAGTGGGGTGAAATACAAGTGGGGGGAAGGGCTTTCTTGTTTGTATCTGACACCAAGGTGACGTCTTTTGTGTCTAGGTTCTCGTCTTGGTACTCTGTCTTCTATATCTTCTCTCAAAAGTGAAGACCTAGATAACCTCAATTTGGAGCACTTATATTTTACACCTGAAACTATGTAAGTATTTAAGCCTATCACCTTCCTATGGCTTCTCCCTTTCTCTGGTTAAGAGAATAGTCTAAGGATACCCAGAGTCAAATGCTGACTCTACTTACTAGTTGTGTGAACTTAAGTAATTCAACCAAACCTCAGTTTCCTCATGTATAAAATGGAGATAATTGTAGAACTTGCCAGATAGGTTTGCTGTATTTATTGAGTTTATATATCCAAAGTGCTTGCATTGGGCAGTGTTTGGCACCCATAGTTAGGTGCTATATGTGTTACAGTTGTTATTATTATTTTTTTTTATTAAAACAACTTCATTTCATTTCAAAGGACCTGTTTTTCACTGTTGCCTTTAACAGTAAATGATTGGAGTTGCTAAGAAGTAAGTGGACATTTAGAGGGCTAGCTAGCAAATCTAAAGACATCTGTCTCAATAGCCCTACCTCTTTAGAATATTCCCAGTAGCCAAGTTCCATCACATTCACTCATTTTGAGTTCCATTAAGAAAATCAGTTACATCAGTTAGAGAATCCCCAATTTCTGGACTGTGGTCAAGGAAGACAAATCTCATGTGAGAGATGTAGGGTCAGTTTAGTAATGAATAAAAAAAATCTGTGATTAAGTAGCTAAATTGTAACTATCTTCAGTTTCTCAAAAGAAAGACACAGCTAGCAATTATTTAAGTTTTCTGCAGCTTCCCATTTATTCCTATATTCAACTCCCATTCCCCTCCGCTTTACCATTGGCTTAAGCTCATATATGAGGCCTCAATGGACCTACCTAATGAGTTTTGATCAATGGTGTGCTGGAAAATGTTTAACAACCAGCTCTCTGGGGGGATGAAAGCCCTGATTTATTCCTGGTGTAAACCCTTTCATCATGGCCTATTTCAAGCTACTGATATAATGTCATTGAATGCAGAGTTGGGAATTATAGGCATAATCAGCTTACATAAACTGGTATGAATTGGCTCCAGCACACCACTGGTTTTAATGGATGGATGCAGAAGAATAAAACAAACTACTTGGTTTTGTTGTTGTTGTTGTATATATATCTACCCTCTTTTATCAGTTTTTTTCCTTCAAATATGTGGTCACTTTGCCCTTTGATGTGAAAGTGCTACAAAGGAGTTCAGACATCTCTGGAAACAGTAATACAGACTTTACTTTCATCATATATTTTTATCTGAGATACTTAAATGTTCTTTCTTTATGGGAATAAGTCAATGACTCTTATTTCCCTTTATTTTATGTGGAGAAAATAATGACCACTCATATCTGACAGCCTCCAAAGATGGCTTCTTTATTATGAATCCCAGTTCCACTGAATCCACCCAACTGGCTGGGTGTCCTCTCTTACAGCTAACAAGTTAGTTGTTAACACAATAGGACATCTACATGTGCCTCTCAAGAACATTAAGCCTTGTGCCCAGTGTAGAGGGGGCCTTCCCTCAGTGGCTGTTGATCACGCAGATAAAGTCTGCAGCCCAATGATAACAGCACTTCTTTCCTGAACCAGTGTCTATTTTCTTCTTCCCTTTGGCTAATTTCAGACGCTTCAAAGAAAGGTGTGTCATGAACAACTATTTTGGAATTGGACTAGATGCTAAAATTTCTCTGGAATTCAACACCAGAAGAGATGAACACCCAGGACAATACAAGTAAGGAAAAGAAACTCCCCTCCCTACATACAAACACACAATCACAATATACACATGTATTCCCACATCCCCTACCTCACAGACAAGAAACAGAAAGAGTCTGTCCTTTGTAAGTAAAACACATTAGTCCCAAGGTTAGACTAGTGGGATAGCTTGCCCCAAATATTGACCAGATCTGTGATGACGCTGCACTGGCATCCTGAACTTGGAGCTGCTTTCATAGTCTTGACCTGTGGACAGCTAACTGTGTTACTGTTACTGAAAACAGATTACATTGATTCAATTCAGCCAATTGCCTATCTTTGTTCTGTCTCCAAGAACTTGATGAGGTCCTAGTAGTGGTTTTAGGTCTGTTCTTGCTTGGCAAGGCTGCAAAGTATCAAAGATCGCCCTACTGGTTCTTAGTGTTCCTAACCGGGTTCCCCAGGACCTACTGATTTTACCCCATCTTGGTTGGTCTGCTTGGCACCTTCTGGTACTTTTGTACTACAGACATACCCTAAGGCAGCCTCAGAGTTCTTGTGGTAAATTGAAATTATGAGTAAAAAGAAGCACACCCTCCACCCATCATCACCATCCCTGCCCACCTGCCACCAGAACTTCTTTCTCAGAGCAGGCCTGGGCTGAGGAACAAGTACTTTATCAGATGTGTCTTGAAAATATTGCTTCCCAGTTGCTTGTCTTTTTTGTTATTATTGCTTGTCTTTTCATTTGTAATGGTCCCTTTTGAAATACAAAATTTTGAATTTTGATGAGTTCCAATTGATCAAGTTTTTTTTTTTTTTTTTTTTACGGACCATGCTTTTGATGCCATGTTTGAGAAATCTTTGCCTAACCCAAGATCTTAAAAATTTGCTGTTTTCTTCCAAAATTTTTGGTTTTGCTCTTACATTTAAGTCTATGATCTGTTTTGAGTTACTTTTTATGTATGGTATTAGGTAAGAATCTGAGTTCATCTTTTTGCACATGGATATCCATTTACCACAGCACCACTTTTTAAAACTATCCTTTCCCCCAATGAATTGTGTTGGCACCTTTGTTGAAAATCAATTGACCCTAAATGTAAGGGTTTTTTTCCTAGACTCTCACCTACATTCCATTGATCTATGTGTCTATCCTGTGCAAGCACCACGCTGTCTTGATAACTGTAGCTTTATAGTAAGTCTTGAAATTGGGAGATGAAAGTCCTCCAACTTTGTTCTTTTTTCAGAATTGTTTTGGTTGTTCTAGGTATTTTGCATTTCCATATAACCAAACTCCAATTTTTAATAGATAAGGAAACTGAAGTGCCCAGAGAACTTATGGTTTAAAACAGAGTGCATTTAATTTTGTGCTATGTGCTAGCCTTCCTACATTTCAAAACCCATGCCCTGTGGTGGCTCATTTCTGTGGCTCTACTTTTTTTTTTTTTTATGGCTGTGTTGGGTCTTCGTTTCCGTGCGAGGGCTCTCCCTAGCTGCGGCAAGTGGGGGCCACTCTTCATCGCAGTGCGCGGGCCTCTCACCATCGCGGCCTCTCTTGTTGCTGAGCACAGGCTCCAGATGCGCAGGCTCAGTAGCTGTGGCTCACGGGCTTAGTTGCTCCGCGGCATGTGGGATCCTCCCAGACCAGGGCTCGAACCCGTGTCCCCTGCATTGGCAGGCAGATTCTCAACCACTGCGCCACCAGGGAAGCCCTGTGGCTCTACTTTAAAAGCTCACAGTAAACTCTATCCAGTCTTTCTAGTGATTGTTAAGTATCCTGCCTGTTTTTATCAGAGACTCTACAGTCAACAGGACCTTGTCCTTCCCACCTCCACCACAAGTCTCCGGATATCCTTGCCCGTCCCATATTCTCTCCACTGGTTCCTACTCTACAGTCTTCCTAGTAAGCTTATTTCTATTCTGTAGCACTGAGTTAAGTGTTTGATATACAGGTCTTGGAAATCTCTCCACTTTGCCAGAAAAGTTATGCTTCAAAGAAACTGCAATCTAAGAGTCACATATTTCAAATGAAATTGATTCCAAGTGGCTGAAATCTTGAGCTCCCAGAGTGGCACTTGCCAGGGTAGCTGATGTGTACTAGCCAGTTATGCTCACAGCTTTTTATGAGCCTTACTTTCTAAATATAGCCTGTCTCTTCCAAGCCTGAACCAATATCAGAAGCAAGTAAAAGTGACAAATCAATGGGATGCTGATGCCTCAAGGAGACCCAGGAACCCATTTCAGCTGGTGTTCACATAAGGATACCAGTTACACTATCCTAGCATTCCCTCTTGTGTCCAGTTACCATTAAACATGACTCCTCTCTATAAGAAGGCACTTGACGAATAAGATGGTGTCTCCTCTTACTTTTCTTCATTCACTTATCTTTATATTATTCACCCTCTGACTACCTTTCTCTACCCTTATCTCCCTGTAGTAGCCGCCTTAAGAACAAGATGTGGTATGGCCTTCTGGGAAGCAAGGAACTTTTTCAGCGCTCTTACAGGAAACTGGAAGAACGAGTGCACCTGGAGGTTAGTGGAAAAGAGGGTGATCCTTCCTGGGCATGAAGAAAGGAAATATCATGACCTTGGGAATCAACTTTCCACTATATCCTTAGTTCTTCCCAAGCTTTAACTCTGATCCTCACTCATTGCTCATGGGAGGAAAGCATGAAGATAGATTTCCATTTTATGGATAAGAAAATAATAGCATGAAGAGAAGACAGAGCCCTTCCCCCATCTCTGTAAATGGCCCTTCACATTGGTATCTGAAGAGCCAGCCAATAAGGGCTACTCTTTTCTTTCAGTGTGATGGAGAAGCCATCTCCTTGCCAAACCTGCAAGGCATTGTAGTGCTCAACATTACCAGCTATGCTGGAGGCGTCAACTTTTGGGGAAGCAGCACAGCTACCACAGTGAGTATGGAACAAGGAACAGGGAGGAAGAAAGGCTTGACCCCTCTAAAGTCTATCAGAAAGGAGAGTTGAATTGACTGGAGTGTAGGGGAAGAGGAGATGGGCTGGGGACCTTTATTGGCAGCAGCTGTATGATGAGGTTTTGTTTTGTTTTTTTTGTTTGTTTGTTTTTTTAAGGCAATTACCACCCCAGAGCACAAGAATCAACCAAAAACCTCAGGATCAGATAAATTCTTCGGTGTTGCCTGGACTTTGAATTTTCCATTCCTCACATTTGAAAGATCCTTGAAAGGTTACCTAGGCCATGCCCTTTTCTCTAAGGAGGTCTGTCAATAAAATCTCCTGAGAAATTGGCCATGAATCCTTTCGTCTGAGCTCACCCAAGAAGGCCATGAGACCAGTGGGACTGGCCTTGGGGATTTATGATGCTAGATTGGACAGGGAGAGAACCAGTTAAGAGTTGTGATCTCAAAAGGGACTGAGTTTTTATCTCAGTGCCCTTTTCCCAAGTTGGCTTCCTGACCTCATTCTTCTCCTTTTAATAATGTAGTAGTTTCTCCACTCTTCATGAGCTAGAAAAATTCTCACCAGGAGCTTTCAAAGCATACCTGCTTGTGATAGGCAAGGTGTGGTTTCTCAAGGGTGTGATGTGTGACACAGTTCTTCCTCCTCAGGAATATGAGGCTCCTGCGATAGATGATGGGAAGCTAGAGGTAGTGGCAATCTTTGGTTCTGTACAGATGGCAATGTCCCGTATCATCAACCTGCATCATCATCGCATCGCCCAGGTAGGCACGGGCCTGGTGGGCACCAGAAAGGGTTTGAGCTCTGTGGGTACAATCCAGGATGTGAGGTAGTCTCAGGAATTAACCAGGTATAAGAATGACAGGGTGGAGAGAGCAGGTTATCTGGTGGGGAGCAAGGTGCTGGCTGAAGTTGGAAACAGAGGTGGTAGGGACCAAAGGAGCAAAAAGCTCATAGCAAACATGTGTTTCCTCCCTGGGACAATCGGATTCACATTTTTGCCAGTCCTGTTCAGATACACATTTAGGCCATGACTGTGAGATTATCAGATTGGTCTACAGTCGTTACCTCATTTTTCTCCCCCATTCTCCCTCCTCCTCTTCTCTGGCAGTGCCGTGAGGTGATGATAACCATCGATGGTGAAGAAGGTATCCCAGTGCAGGTGGATGGGGAGGCCTGGGTTCAGAGGCCAGGCCTTATCAAGATTAGATACAAGAACACTGCCCAGATGCTGACAAGAGATCGGGTAAGAAGGGAAAGGCTCATCTGGGGCTCCTACGTTGTCTCATCTACAGCTATCACTTGAGTACTGAATACTTTCAGTCAGGCAGAATTCCTTAAAGGGAGGTCTGCATGATACTTATCTCAGAGTCACCTTGGGTGCTTGTTAGAAATGCACATTCCTGGGCCCCACACAGGCCCACTGCATCAGAATGGAGACGGGTATTTCCTGGGAACTTGCATTTGCAGACAAGCTCCCTGAGACACTCTGATATACATAGACACTTGCAAAGCACTGTCCAAGAGAGTGAGACAAGAAGCTCCCTTCTGTAGTTTTCAAAAAAGTTGTACTCCTCCCTCCACTGCACAGAGTTAAAGGCCTCAGGTGGTTACGGAGAAATCTGCTCCCTCAACAAGAGATTCTTCATTGAATATGGTCTTTAGGTTCCTCTAAGGCGTCTTAAAATACTGCATTCACAAATATCACTCACCTCAGCTACACCACCTAGAGCTAGAAAGGAGCCATTATTAATCAGATGCTCAATGCTTAGAGGCTTTCTTCCACTCTGGCCTGTGGACAGTCCATAGACACAGCAATAGAGAAGGGATGGGATGTCTAGTTTATAAACTACCTACTTTGTGTTGGGCACTTTACATATATTCTCTCAAGTAGGTCCTCTCAACAATCCTGTGAGGTAGATACACTTATTCCCATTTTATAGGTGAGGAAAATGAGGACCATAGAGGTTAAATACTTTGCTAAACTGACACAACTAGTCAATGACAGAAGCACAATTCAAAATTAAACGAGATATGTCTAGCTCTAAGATCCATCAGAATATATTGCCTAGATTTGGCAAAGAAGGGAGCTGAAAAGGGCTCCACTTTCTTATTGATCATGATACCTACCTATAGGAGCTTCTGGAAGGCAGACATCTGTCTGATTCAAGTATGTTGTCCCAAGACTTGGCACGGTAACAGCAACAACGACAACAACAACAACAAAAAAACTAAAACTGCTTAGTATGAAAGAGACATTGAATAAAATGTTGGACAGAGGTATGGGTGTGGAGATGGGTGTATGGGGGAATGGATGAGGCCCTCTTTCCCCTTTCCCCACAGTACCCACAAATATCAGACTCACAGACAGATCTGTCACATGCCGTCTTAGCTACAGCAGTCTTTAGGCTCTGCCACTGTCTTTATCGCCAGGACTTTGAGAACTCAATGAAAATGTGGGAGTGCAAGCATTCTGAAATCCAGGCTGCCTCTCAACCCCAGCTGGACTCCCAGGAATCTCAAGATAGCCTCTCTGATGAGGAGTATGCCCAGATGCAGCACTTAGCTCAGCTTGCAGAAAACCTCATCAGCAGGTAAGTGGACTGGCCCAGATACAGGGCTGGGAATCCCAAGAAGAGATAGGGAGAAGAAGCCAACTTGTATCTATTGGCTACTGGAGAGCCTGACCTCAGAAAGGAGTCTTGCTCAGAGCTCTGAAGATTGACAGGGACCCTGACATTCTATGTAGGAAATAGTCTTTGTGGTCAGCCGTAAGCCAGCTTGGACCTCTCTCATTAGGCCCAGAGATAAGTTTTGATCTCCTCTTGCTGCCCCAGACCCAACAGGACTAAAAACGTTTATCCTTGCCCTTAAATATCAGGAGGGCCTTAGAGTTTCTGGAGTCAGCTCCTTCCTCCATTCTAGCCTCCCACTCTCCCAAAGCACCCAGTATCTAATTCTGGCGAGACAAGGATGGACAAAAGTGAATACCTAGAGAAGAGTAGAAACATTTTCTGGCATAGGTGGCTCCCTAGAAATGAGAAGAAATAACAGGAGAGAGTAAAGAATACAATTTACCCTTAATCCCAACCCTCACCAGCACCTCAGGCCAGACATCCTTCAGAACTCTAGACTCATTTATCTGTCCTTGCCTTATTACAGACTTACTGACCTGAGCAAGGTCCACCAGCATGTGTCTGTCCTCATGGATTCTGTGAATGCCAGTGCTAACATCCTGAATGATATATTTTACAACAAAGACGGTAGCAATGATGCAGGTGCAGCTTCCTGCATTCCCATTGAGGTAAGGGGGGAAGGGGCAGATGAAGGAAAGGAGTCAAACCAAATAAGAAAGGGAAGGAAGGGGAGCTGGAGGCTGGGTAGAGAAACTGGGCAAATGACATGGCAGGAAACTGATGGATAGAGTAGTGAGGGAGGCAGATATTGCTTGACTTGTTACAGGTCCAGAGTGGTTACTGGGAGAATCCCATAGCAGATTTCATCAGCCTGATAGCTATCTACCACACTGGCCTCAAGGAGAAATAGCCTGAGAATGGAGAGGAACTTGGCTTAGGCCCTTCCTCATTCCAACTGGATCCCTATATGACCTGTTAAGGTGACACTTGTCATTGAAACTTGTGTTCCAGGCTGCCTTGGTTTTCCTCTTGAAGGGAAGGTCTAGATTAGATTCTTGATGTTAAATGTGCCATCCTGTGACTTTACCCACTGGCAGAAGATTTTTAAGTGATGCTTTTAAAAAGTAACTTTAGTGCTAGGCAGACAATACAAAAGGGCCACATACAGGGTCAGGGCCTCCTAAAATGTAGGTTACCTGTTTATTCGGGGCCGGATCTTAGTTGGAAGAGGCCTGGAGCTCCAGGCCTGGCGTTTCAAGAAGACAGATGGTTAGGCCTAACTTCGTGTACCATGGGAAAGGTGGCTTCAGCCTAATGGCAACAAGTGGCCTCAAACGTACTATCTGGTTTGCATATTCCCTGTTTCCCTATACCCATAGCACTCAATCAGTGATGCCAAATGCCAAGTTGTGCTGTGCCACAGCATACAACACACCAATACAGCTGTACTGGTAGTTGATAGCTGGCATCAGTTTTGACTGGTTGGTGCCCATGCTGAACTACTAGTTGTGCTATATTGTGAATATTACTTTTTCACTTATAGCCACATCCTACTAGCCTGCTCCTACCTTCCCACAGAGAAGCCAGCTGCATGCTTACTAACCAACAACTCCTCTGTCTTTGTCCTTTCCCTTCCTTTCTTTTCCTTTCTTCTCCTCTCAGACTCTAACCAGAAATGACGCAGTAGATGTTACATTTAGTCTTAAAGGGCTCTACGATGACACCAAAGCTTTCCTGGATGAAAACTTGGTGAGTGGATGGGGTTGGAACAGGGAGGGCAAAGTATCCCATCTGAATTTGGTCACAGCCTGTGCTTGGTTCTAGGGCATTGGAAGACATGTAGGAGCATTTTGGCCAGGTGCTTACCCGGCAGTCCCTGCTGTGTCATCTTCACCCAGAGTTGTCATTGATCGTGTCACTTTATAAGTTATGCGAATCCATAGGGACTACAATATCCTTGAAGAAAAGCCTGTCTCCTTTGGCAAATGTCTCCTGGGTCCAGACCAGGCCAAACAAAAGCAGCGTTTTCTCATCATAGCTAATATAGTTTCAGTAGAAAAGGGTGAGCTCTTTTGAGCTGCTCTGCATCTCCCAAGTTTCCACATACGTCTCTCACCATGTGGAAAGACAGTAAGGAATAGTGGGAAAAGTTGGGGGTCTCTGAGTTCAAATCCCAAATCTGCCAATTACTAGCTATATTAGTTTTCTAAGGCTGCTGTAACAAAGTACTAAAACCTGGGTGACTTAGGACAACAGAACTTTATTGTCTCACAGTTCTGTAGGCTAGAAGCCTGAAATCAAGGTGTCAGCAGGGCCATGTTCCTTCTGAAACCTGTAGGGAAATCCTTCCTTGCCTCTTCCTAGCTTCCGGTGACTTGCTGGCAATCTTTGCTGTGTTCCTTGGCTTGTAGATGCATTACTCCAATCCTCCATATTCACATGGTGCTCTCCCTGTGTCTCTCTGTCTTCCCATGGCCATCTCCTTAAAGGATACCAGTCTTACCGGATCAAGGCCCACCCTACTCCAGAGTCCAGACCAGACCAATGATCTCATCTTAATAATTACATGTGCAATGACCCTATTTCCAAATAACTGAGGTACTGAGGGTTAGGATTTCAAGATATCTTTTTGGAGGGGACACAAATGAATCCATAACAGTAGGTATGTGAGGTAACTTCACCTCTCTGGGTCTCAGTTTCCCTACCTACAAAATAGGAATTAAAATCTCTACCTGTCCAGGTTGTTGTGAGGATTAAACAAACTACTGTATATTATGTGCCTAGCTCTTCCTAGCAGCTTGACAGATGGTAGATTTTATTAGTGTTAGGGAAAATGGACTGAGGCTCAGTTTTTTGAGCTACAGGAAGAGTTGCTGTTTCTCATAATGCAAAGCCCATAGGCACACCTGGTGAGTGTGCTTTAATGAGTCAACTGATCATGACCACTCCACTTTGAGGTCTGCTGCTAAGGCCCCTAGGAAGGTACTGTTCTTGCCTCTCATCTAATTAAGGTTTATTTGAAGAGGGGCCTCTGAGTTGATTTTTGCAAGAAGTGCAGCCACTTCCCCTTTTCCATTTGCACATCTAATTGGCACACTGGACAGGTGGAAGAGTGGTTAAGGCAGTCAGGCCAGGCTGTCCCAGCATCTGAGCCCCAGGCTAGAGTCTTTCAGCCTTCAGCGACAGCACCAGAAGTACCTTCTATATATAGGCAGAGCTCAATGGCCTTGCCAATTTGGGCAGCAGGAAATATGGGAGCTTGGCCTCTTATTGCCACTCAGGCTTTCTTGAGGCTCATGGGCTCATGAAAATTGGTTTGTGCCAGCCAACAACCCAAATTGAGCACATATGACACTTAATATAGAACCTGGTAAGGACACCCCCACACATACACACATCCAAATGAGACCTGGGTGCAAACGGCCGCTAAGAATGACCATGTATCTCCAGAAAGGCCATATCATAGAGGTGGCATGGATGTAAGGCTTATTTCATTTTTTAAAATTTATTTTTATTTTATGTATTTATTTTGGCTGCATTGGGTCTTCGTTGCTGCATGCAGGCTTTCTCTAGTTGTGGTGAGTGGGGGCTACTCTTCATTACGGTGCACAGGCTTCTCAGTGCGGTGGCTTCTCTTCTTGTGGAGCACGGGCTCTAGGCATGCAGGCTTCAGTAGTTGCAGCATGCAGCCTCAGTAGTTGTGGCACACAGGCTTAGTTGCTCCGCGGCTTGTGGGATCTTCCCGGACCAGGGCTCAAACCCGTGTCCCCTGCATTGGCAGGCGGATTCTTAACCACTGCGCCACCGGGGAAGTCCAGGCTTATTTCATTTGAATGTTGTTATTCCTCCCCTTGAAGGAGGAGAACAGTCAGTGTTGGGAGAGGGATGTAGCCTTTTGATGAAGAAAATCCCACCCAGTAACTCCCACTTCCCTTATGTGGCAAACTGGCTTAGTGATATGTTAGAACAGAAACCAGGAAGTGATCAACGAAGTCCCCTGAGTCAGT
Organism: Balaenoptera musculus; assembly: GCF_009873245.2. Classification (NCBI taxonomy): domain Eukaryota; kingdom Metazoa; phylum Chordata; class Mammalia; order Artiodactyla; family Balaenopteridae; genus Balaenoptera; species Balaenoptera musculus. The sequence continues at coordinate 43,156,328 of NC_045806.1, read as the reverse complement.
TTGCACATTTATCTCAGAGAAGAGTCCTGAACAAGGTCTCTATTGAAGCCAGAAGGACAAGAGAACAGAGCATAAGATTCAGGCCCAACCATATGCTATTTTTCAGAGCCCGAGTCTCTAGGTGCCAAATAGGAAGTCATTAGGAAGCCATTTTATTCCTCTCCTATTATGATTAGGAATCATTTTCTAAGACCCCAATTCCTCTTTCTTCTCTGTGGCTTTGGGTTTGACTATCAAATCCCTTTTGAGCACTGCTGGTAAGTATGCCCCTAAGAATCCCTGCCCCTTTCCCCCTTACCTTGAAGTGATGGCCATTTCTTCTTGACACCACTGTTCCCCATCCCACCACCATGTGCACACACGTGTCCTGTGCATCTGGGCTACTCCATACTGTCCTAAATCATTCGTTGTAAAGCAAAAGCAAGAGATTATTTGTCAACATGATTTGTTCCCCTCTCATATCCCATCCTGATTGGTCATAACCTCCAATCCCATCCCTCGCTCATTCACCTGCCACCCATTTGTGACAGTCGGCAGGGTTCCACTTAAGGCTGGCCCATGCACAGCAAGAAGCCACATAAGTGCCAGATTGAAAGTAAAGCACATGCCAGAGAGGAGAGATGAAGCCAAATTAGGTGGGCTGGAAAGCATGTCAGAGCTGATGATATCAGCATGCATCTGTTCTCCCAGCTCACTATTTAATGGAACATGAACTATCTCACTTATGTTATTGGTTTAGAACTTGGTTCTTCTGAGTTGGAGATGGTCCCAGAATAATCTATTTTAACTCTCCCATGGAGCATACAGAGTTCATCCTGTGGGTGCTGGGGGTTACTAGGGAATGCTTGAGCTTTGTTTCCTAAACCCATGGGACAAGCCATCATTCACTAAGAGTGAATAGCTAGGGGCTAAAAGCACAGCCTGGGGAGGCAGACCCTCTTTGCCAGGAAAGGAGAATTTGAGCCAATCTCTCACTAGCCCTCCCCTTGCTTCACAAAGCAGCCTTTAAATTATGGTAACTGTGTAATAAAGATTTCCCCCACCCCAGCATCTGGCCACCCCACATACCCTTTCTGGGATGGTGTGGTATAGAGGGTAGGCTATAGAGTTGAATAGATCTGGGTTTCTGTCTAGTCATGTGATCTTGAGCACTAAACTTCTTTGAGTCTGTTTTCCCACCTATAAAATAAGAACAGTAGTACTTTGTAAGGTATTATCAAGCTATTGGGAAGATGGAATGAAACTGTATGCACAGTGCCTGGCATATAGTATTTGCTCAAAAATTGGTAGCTATTATTAGGGGGACACTTAGGTGTCTCCAGGGGCTTGAGGGTCAAGGGTAGGACCCTTATCCTGGACCCTAAGCTGTAGGGGTACAACTCAGTGTTAATTGATACTGGTCAAAGGGCCTCTCTGCTTGCCAAACTGTGATCATGCCAAGCCCTAAGGAAAGCATCACTGTCTGGTTGTCTCCTGGATCTCCCTATTGAGAAAGTAAAGAGCTGGCTATACTTTCCACCGACACCATGGGCCAAAGGAGATATAAGTTGGCACCCTGTGGTCTCATGGCCACTAGCAGGGACTGCGAGTTGGGGAGAAGGCAAGAGTCTATGAAGGTAGGGTGCTAGGCATTGGATACTCACTCTTTTTCCTGTCTTCACCAGCTGAGAAATGCTGAGTATGAGGCCACACTGCAAACTTCCCTGGATGCCATGAATAAGGAGTTTGAAAAGCTATCTGAGATTGACTGGATGAATTCAATCCTTTCTCCAGAGGTATGTGACCTGTGGATTGGGAAATAAAGGGGAAGAGGAATTCTTCCTTGGTGCTTTGCCTTCCAGTGTGGGCCAGGACACAGTGACTGATGTAGCATAGGGAGGCCAGTAGTGGCTTTCAGCTTGAGTTTAATGGAGACTCCTCCTCCCATCTCCTCACCATAAGTATACAGGACAAGGCAGAAGGCACACTGAAAAACTAGATGACCATGAGAACATAACCAGAAAGAAGAATCACTCTGTAGCAGAAGATTGGGAAAGAATAAGCAAGAATGGTCTTTTTCTGTGCTGTTCTCCTGGCTGCAATTCCCCTCCCCTGCTCAGTACCTGCTGCTGGGACTGAATTTCGTCTGGTACATACCATTATGGCCAATACCACGTGTTTACAGCCAACATCTGTTCTAAATGGTTGGTGCCCAGGCCATACTTGTGGTTAAATCTACCAAATATCACCTCTCCTTGCTGCTTTCTGTCCCTCCCACTCTGGGAGGAAAGTAAGCTATCTCAATGCTTTCCCCTAGCAGGTGTGTGGCTTAAAAGAAAATCAAGCGTGGCAGCTGTGACTATAATATAGCTGTGGGGATGTCATCATTTTTTGACAATTCTGAGTGCTCTCCTGAGATTGAAAAATAGTTCCATTTCATAAATCAAATGACTCAAAGCTGTCCACCTATCACCAGGTAAATTACACCTTTTATGGTCTGACAGGGTTTTGCTTTAAATTTCTCCACCATGGAACTGCTCATTTCAACCTGTAGGAATCCTTGGTTCTCCTATTCATTATACCTGTTTTCTGGCTTCATACACCAGTTATATGCATGTGAGCAAGCCATACAAGCATGTTTGGACTAGTGCAGCAATTGGTCTACCATTTAAGAGAAAAAGCCATAGGCAAATTCAGGTCTTAAAGGATTTAATAACTTTCTCATATGCCTTTGCTGCTCTTAACCAGTAGCCCCCTGGGGAAGAAAAACATGCTGTTATGCAGAAAAGGAAGCAAACTCTTGTAGCACCCCCTTCCTACTCAGTTCAGCTATCTTGCACCAAGCTCCTGACCTAGGCAAACAGACTGGATATTGAGAGAAATGAAACAAACAGTCCATGCTCTGAGGTCTCAATATGGGAGTCTGCCTGGCCTGGGCATAATCTCTTTTCTGGACTTCAGCATTTCCATAAAGATGAAGAAGTGAGGCTCTAAAGAAGGGCAGAGTAGATTGAAAGAAAGACAGGAAGATGTTGCTCATTCACTTGATACCAAACTTGCTCACCTTAAGGCCACAGAAGACGCAGATCCACTTTGGTGGGGAAAAGCAGAAGGAGAGTCAATTATTCATTGGACTTTCCAAAGCTTTGGTTCCGAGGGAAGGTCCCGTGCCCTTCCTTTAGGTTTCTTCTGAAAGGCAATTCAGAAGAGCATTTATTAATATGAGATCATTTATTAAAGCATTTAGCAAAGTACCTGGCACAGAGTAGGATCTTGGTAAAGATCAGATGCCTTCTAGGGCACAAGACTAGTGAGTAGGGGTATCTCCCATACCTGGACGGACAGCAGATCTGCCTGCTTCTTGCAGCCATCCTTGTTCACCACCTTGCCAGGCCTCTAGGAATTGTTTCTGACTATTAGGCAACTAACATTTTGACCTTGCTCTTGTTGTGGTTTGCCAGGAAAAGTCTTCAGACACTGACAGTAGAAGCCTCAGATTGAAAGTTAAGTTCCCCAAATTGGGGAAGAAGAAGCCAGAAGAGGAAGACAAACCTAAATCAGGCCAAGGCATCCAGGGTTTTATTGGTAAGTTTCTCCCACAGGCATCGAGGTCATAAAGAATTCCCCAGCAGCCTGGGTACTTCCCAAAGACCTGAAGCTCACCTTAGAAATGTACACGGGTACGGTGGTGATGGAGGAGGTGGCCAGTTGGGAGCCAACCTTAGGGGATGCCAAGCAGTCTCTTGGACAAGGTGTGAGTTAGAAAGTGATATGGAGGGAATTCTCTGGCTGTCCAGTGGTTAGGACTCCATGCTTCCACTGCAGGGGTCACGGGTTCGATCACTGGTTGGGGAACTAAGATCCCGCATGCCGCGCGGTACAGCCAAAAAAAAAAAAAAAAAAAAAAAAAAGCTCCTTAAAAAAAAAAGAAAGTGATATGGACACTGACAGGGAGAGAACCTGAGAAGCAACCTTGTTTTGTGATCTCTGTGTTATAAACAGCTGAAGAGAAAAATGAGAACACCCAGTTACCTTTCTGCTTGACCCATTCCTTTCCTCAGTGGATAAAGTATGGCAAAACAGTCATATTTAGATCTCTTTCCCAGTCAAATACAACTACAAGCTTTTGGTCCTGCTCCAGAAAGCAGTATTTTTTTTGCATTATTATTTTTTTTAACATCTTTATTGGAGTATAATTGCTTTACAATGGTGTGTTAGTTTCTGCTTTATAACAAAGTGAATCAGTTATACATATACATATGTTCCCATATCTCTTCCCTCTTGCATCTCCCTACCTCCCACCCTCCCTATCCCACCCCTCTAGGTGGTCACAGAGCACAGAGCTGATCTCCCTGTGCTATGCGGTTGCTTCCCACTAGCTATCTATTTTACGTTTGGTAGTGTATATATGTCCATGCCACTCTCTCACTTTGTCACATCTTACCCTTCCCCCTCCCCATATCCTCAAGTCCATTCTCTAGTAGGTCTGCATCTTTATTCCCGTCTTGCCCCTAGGTTCTTCATGACCTTTTTTTTTTTCTCTTTAGATTCCATATATATGTGTTAGCATACTGTATTTGTTTTTCTCTTTCTGACTTACTTCACTCTGTATGACAGACTCTAACTCCATCCACCTCACTACAAATAACTCCATTTCGTTTCTTTTTATGGCTGAGTAATATTCCATTGTATATATGTGCAGTATTATTTGAGATGGGTTGGGGGTGTCAGTGCTGGGCACCTACAGGGTCAGGAACAGGTTCCACGACCTATCTAAACACTCTTATTCTTTGTTATAGTAAATCCCTGGAAATGCAAAATTTGTTTCATTATTTGAATTTTGGTTCCACCCCTTCTTCAGAATTGGACTTAAATGTTCTTGATATGTCAGTGGGGCTCAAAAGAAGGTTCCCTTAGAATTGTCGGTTATGCCAATTCTGATGTCATTTGTTTCTCCTAAATTCTGAGCCTAGATGACCTGGAAGCTTGAGAGAGATGACCATAGTGGACATGGGGGGGGGGGGAAGGGATGGAGGGTGATGGTTTGTTTTGTTTTTTTGAGGAACTGAGACTTCATACAGATGCCAAGAGAGACTCTCCTGGACCAAGTTGTGTTTGGTCCAACTGGTTTGAGTCCCTAAGAATCTGCCAGTTGGGAGACCCACAGTGTTTGAGAGTCTTTCTGAAGACTCTGAAAGGGTCAATAGCAGTTTCATGGATTATCAGGTTCTGAGAACTCATCCCATTTGTGTTTGGCTTGCATGGCATCAGCTGGTTTTCTAAGATGGTGTAAAAATGGTTGCTACAATAGGAACAAACCAGTCTGTCTCCTAAAGGACTCTTTGTTTGCTCTCTTTAGCGTCCATACATTTAGGCATCTGGCAATGTGCTAACCTCATTATTTCTATACTTGCTTTTTTTTCTATAAAGGAAATTTGTGGCACCGCAGACATCGTGAAGATGAAGCAAAAAATGATGATCCTCCAACACCATCAGGATCTCAACTATAACCCTTGAAAGCTGGAAGGAGAACTCACAACATTTAGGATTCTACTAAAAACTCTTGAAACCTCAATACAGGCTAGACTAAATTATTTCAGAACAAACATGAGCACCACCAAGAAAGATCCTCCAATTCTTTACACTAATACATTTTTTTCCTGGACTCAATCAGGTCTCCTTAGAGGTTTACATTTTCTCATTGGCCAAAGATTCTTGTTCCGAGTTGTCTTGTTCAGTTCTCCTTCTCTTCGCGCATCTTGAGCAACTACAGTATTTAATTGAACTAAGCTTTTTGTGAATGGCCTGAGATCTACAAAGGATTCAAGGGAGTTCACCTTTTCAGGGAGTTGGGGAATGTTTTTCTCTGACTGGCAGAGAAACTGTTGATGCTAGGGAATGAATGAAAGCAATACTCTCAGGGAGATGAGGAGAGGGGTCAGGACAGCCAGGCTTGGTGGTGTTTCTCCCCCAATCCCTGCCAATTGCAACTTGTGACTTCAGGAGGTCTCTCCTAGTAGGCTTATTAAGATGAGAACTAGGTCCTGGGGGCTTGTCCACTTGCCTCTTACAATGACCATGTGAAATCTTTTCTTGTGGTGACTGCTCTCTCTGCAAACCCTTTCTGTTTTTCCATGTGCGCATGTATGTCTTTGCACATGTCCAGGTGGTGCTCTGGTGGCTGGGTGGGCCCATTGGTTGGAACTCACCCCTATGGCAACCATACAGGCTCCCCTCCTACTGCCTTGATCCTAGCCTGCATGCCTCCATGGAGTGTTTGCCTGCATTCTTGCTGGATTTTTTAACTAAATGTTTTGCTGCTGTGCTGCAGTATAGTTATGTATAGAGACATATAAAGATGTATATATATAAATATATATATATATTTTTAAGAACTGAAAATACAACTCGACCTCTAAATGACCCTATAATTTATTGTGCTAACCCAGGAATCCCTCCCCACCCTGATCCCATCCTCCACCCCCATTACCCTACACACACATATGCCTCTACCAACTGCCCTAGTTCTTGGTGGAGCTTCTAATCTTTTGGTGCATTTTCAGTGTCTTAGAAGTGGCTGGGATCTACCTATGGCCCAGCTGATTCTGACGCCCCCTTAAAATTCTGAGCCAGGCCACAGAAAGGGGAACAAAAACACCAATGCCCTAGAGAAGGGGGCTAAGCTGGCATGCTGCCTTTTTCGCTCTATCTGTCCTGGACTCTACATCAGCAACTGCCCCAACCTGTGCTGTCCCCTTCCCCAATAAACACTATATGGAGCAACCAGGCCTTGAGCTCTGTGACTCAGATGTCTGAGCTAGGGATTGCCTGACAATCAAGTCACAGCCTAGGCCCTTCCCCACAAGCTCCACCTTGGCCTGCATCTTCTGGGCAGGCTGTTGGTTAAGTCCCCAAATCACTTTTGAATCTCCCTTCTTGCTCCTTTCCCTTGAGTACAGAGGGACACTCAAAGTGACCAGAAAGTACATGGGCCTGGGAAAATGGAGGCTAAAAGCTTCTGCTTCTCCCATGGTTCTTCTTCCAAATTTCTCATGAAAACAAACCAGGCCAAAATTGCTCCAGATCCCAATTAGCATTTTTTTGAATGCCTACGCCCAGTCAGGCAAATCTAATCAAACTCCAGTATTTCTCCAGTGGTTCTCTCATGTCCGCCTTGTATCCCCACCCACCCTCAACTCATACCTTTGAGTAAGTGTCCCTTCCCACTTATCAAGAGAAAGCCGGGAAACTGGCCTCTCCCCACTTCTCAGACAAACTTAGCGTGCTCAATTACCTGACTCAGTCCAATCGCTGGTTTATCGAGGTGCACAATCCAACTCTAAGCACTGGTTCTCAACTCTGGAACTCCACCAGCCTAGCCCACTTAAACCAGCCACCTGTGTTCCACCTCTGCAGGGGTGAGGAGAAAAATACTAACAAGGGGATAGTCCCCAGACGTCTGATTGCTGTGCCAAACAAACAAAAAAGTCCTAGCTCTACAACTAGGGAAGAAAGTTAATGGGAAAACATTTAAAACTTATTTAAGCATCAGAATATGTTAACTTACTGTGTGTATTTAAGTGGGGAATGTGCTGTTGCTGTGTCTTTGGCTTTCTCCGCATTACTCTTTCTTCCCAGGAGGAGGTATTAGATCAAATCAATAAGGTCACCGTTGCAGCCCAACTTGGCTCCTCCATGGCTGCACACATTAACAGCTGCACACACGCTCACTCACAGAGTTGGGAACCAAGTTGCATTTTTTTCAGAAGAGCCTTTTTCAAAATAAAAAATTTCCAAATGAGCAAATTTAAGGAAACGAAGGGAAGTCCTGGGAGAGGGTAGCTTTTACTTGGCAGTGCCTAAGCAGGGCTGTGTCTTGTAATTATTTTTATCACCAATGACAGTAAACTGTAATAGTACTCCATCTCTTGTGTTTACTTTGCTGACTTACTATCCGTCTTTGTATGTTGTAATGCTACTGTTGCTCTGTTGTACCATCTGGATTCCCTTTCACCCACCCTATCCTCCCACCCTGAATCAGAATGATATTGAATGAAACCACTAAGATTGGAGGCTGGAGTCAACTCCTGGAGCAGAATTGATAGGGGATGAGGCCCAGGAGCAGGTGTGGCTTGCTAAATCCCTTGGTTACCTCCTAAACTGCTTAGTTACCAGTCGTTTCCCAAAACAAGGAAGACAGCTTTGCTGAGCACCTGTTCTTGCACATACTAGCTTGAAAACAAAGCAAGAAGTGGTGATCTCTTTCTCAAGGGAGGTGGCCCATCCTCTGGAAGCATAAGCTCCTTTCAGGACTTCATGGTTAACTACTTGCAGTAATATAATTGTTCAGGTGGTGGGACCAGACACCAAATATCCATCTCGATTATGTTCAAAGTTGACATCAAGAGCCAAAGTTCTGGAGTTTGGTTGCATCTTTGGAGTACTTTCTGAGGGACTGATTGAATGGGCAATTCCTAGCAAGAAGAACAGTGGGGAAGGAGAATGCCAGTGGATTTGGACTGCCATCAACTGCTTTTGGTGTCAATACTACAGGAGGTCAGCAGCTATCAGTCACCTCACCGGAAAAGGGCCTGTGTTGTGTCCAAAGGGGCAAGGGAAGAATAAGGAAGACATCTTCAATTTAATAAATTAGGTTAAAGTTGATCAGAAGAAACAGTTGGGGTTAATGTCATCTTCCCTCAGGACACAAGTAGAAGAATTTTAGTTTCATAAGAAGTAGAAACTAATACCAAAGCAACCAAACCCATTAGCACCATTCCATCCTGTAAAGGACCTTGATCAGCTTTATGGTTTGTGGAATTGCATTTGTCTACTTGTCTGCTAATCTTTAATCTATGTTTTTTTGTTTATTTGTTTTGTTTCCTCAGAGGCCCCTGCAAGTAAGCAGCAGGGCCAGGGGCTGATTGGGGGAGGAAACTGGGGTAGTTATGGGGTAACAGAAAAAAGCAGAAAGAAAAGGTCCACAAAGTGTGCCTATTCCTCCTCCCCACAAAATGGAACACCAGTCTTCAAAGTTAATAAAGTTTTGCTTCTTAAAGTATTTTAATAAATGGATAAATATAATCAACACCAGTGTCTCATCATTTACCTCAGCATGGGAGGAGTTGAATGGTGGTGGAAATAGGGAGTGGGCTTGGGTTGTCATCCAAGCTCTAAACAAGCCACATGCATGTAGGGATGGCAGGTGGCGAGGGGTGGGCAACAGCAGCAGCACAAACCAAGACTCTCCATCAGGGTGATCATAACACTAAAAGGGCTGCCACAAAAAGTTCTAAAACCTAAAACAACTCAGGACAATCCTATGGGGGAATACCTGCCACTGTATTTGTTTTAGAAGCCAACTCTCTGCAGGATCCAGATTCCAATGAAATGAACTAGTTACAGGGGAGGTGAACTGAGGTAGAGTACAGCCCAGATTGCTAACTAGATGCATAAATGCAAAAAGTACCTCGAAAAACTTTCGACAATACAATCTGCTCCCCTAAACCATACATCACATACTCCTCTCCCCTCCATAAAGGTTGAAGTGGGAAGGAGTGTTCTGTTCAGATGCAAAATTGGCTAGGCCTGGGATCGAAAGTGGTTCAATTTCTGCCCTACTAACAGTGACCTTGGGGGAACCAGTTATTTGTCACATTTAATAGGGAGGCAACTGAGGCTGTACTAGACCAGGATTCCACAAAATGCTACACCAGTGTGAGAACTCAGATATTCTAAATCCTTGACTTTCCAATACGAAAAACTGTCTCTTACTTACAGACAAAACAGTTGTGACCTTTAGGACCACAGTCTACCTCCATAAAAACAACATTCTTATGCTTTATGAGAGAAACAGCCCTATTGCTGAGGAGCTATCACCAGGGTGGGCCCTGTAATTCCTGCTAAGAAGTTTAGACTACATCCTATAAAGCTAGTAAAGTACCATCAGAATTGAATTTGTCTGTTTTTTAAATTACCATACGATAAAATTGCTTTTTTTTCCTTTTGGTGTGTAATTCAATGAATTTTAACACATGTAGATATTCATGTAACCACCACCACTACCAGGATACAGAAGTTTCCACTACCCCATTAATCTCCTTTATATCATTCCTATATAGCTACACCTTAACCCTACCTCTAATCACTGATCTATTTTTCCATCCTTATAGTTTAAGGAATGAATGTCATACAATATGTAACCTTTTGAGGCAAGCTTCTTTAACTCAGCATAATGCCTTTCAGATTCTTCTTTTGTTTTGTGATCAACAGTTTGTTCCGTTTTATTGCTGAATAGCATTCCGTTGTATTGATCTACCAGTTTGTTTGTCCATTTAGCCATTGAAGGACCTTTAAGTTGTTTCCAGTTTTTGGCAGTTATGAATAAAGCTGTTATAAACATTCATATCCAGGTTATTGTATCCACTTCTCTAGGATAAATACCCAAGAGTGTTATTGCTGGATTATATGGTAGAATCATGTTTAACTTGATAAGAAACTTCCAAATTATTTTCCATAGTGGCTGTACCATTTTGCATCCAAACCAGCAATGCTTGAAAGTTCCATTTGCTCCACATCTTCACCAGCTCTTGGAATTCAGTAATTTTCATTTTAGCCATTCTAATAGGTGTTTAGTGATACCTCATCATAGTTTTTCCCTAATAGCTAGTGATGTTGAACACCTTTATATGTGCTTATTTGTCATACTTAAATCCTCTTTGGTAAAATGGTTGCAAATTCTTTTCTCTCTTTTGTAATTGTGTTTTTCATTTACTTATTGTTGAGTTTTCAGAATTCTTTAAATATCCTGGATCCAAGTTCTTTGTCAGATATATGATTTACAAATATCTTCTGCCAGTCCATAATTTGTCTTTTCATTCTCTCAACAATATCTTTCAGAGGAAAAGTTTTCCATTTTATTTATTTATTTTTTAGGCCACACCATGCAGCATGCAGGATCTTAGTTCCCCAACCAGGGATCGAACCCATGCCCCCTGTACTGGGAGTGTGGAGTCTTAACCACTGGACTGCCAGGGAAGTCCCTAGTTTTACATTTTTATAAAAAGAACAATCCATCATTTTTTTTCTTCTATGGACTGTGCTTTTATGCATTATATCTAAAAATTCTTTCTCCAACTCAGTGGTTCTTAACCAGGGGGGACTCTGTCCCCAGGAACATTGGGCAATGTCTGGATACATTTTTGGTTGTCATGACTTGCAGGGCATGGTGTTACTGGTCTCTCATGGGTAAAGGCTGGGGATACTACTATATATCCTACAATGCACAGCAAAGTTTCCATGACAAAGAATTATCAGGCCCAAAATGTCAATGGTGCTATTGCTCAGAGACCCCGATTTAACCCTATGTCACAAAGATTTTCTTTTACATTGATTTCTAAAGGTTTTATAGTTTTATGTTTTAATTTTAGATCTATGACTCATTTTGAGTTAATTTTTGTATAATGAATAAGATTTAGGTGAAGGTTCATTCTTTAGCATATGGATATCCAACTGTTCCAACATCATGTATTATAGCAAAAAAGACTGCTTTTATCACTGAATTTTTTGCACCTTTCTCAAAAATCAAACAGCCATAATTGTGTGGGTCTAATTCTGAACTCTCTACTCTGTTACATTGTTCTGTCTCTCTCTTCCCCAATAACCACACCATATTCATTACTTTGTAAGCTTTATAACAAATTTTCAAATTGGATGGTGTGATTCTTTCAACTTTATTCTTTTTCAAAATTGTCTTAGCTATTCTAGTTCATTTGCCCATAAAATTTGAGAATCAGTTTGTCTGTATCTACAAAAAAAAAATCCTGCTGGGATTTTGACTGGTATTGAGTTCAATCTACAGACCAATTCAGAAGTGACATCTTTACTCAGTTGACACTTCCATTCCATGAATACCTTGTTTCTCAATTTGCATGATTTCTTTTATCAGCATTTTGTAGTTTCCGCCACATAGATTTTGTAGATGTTTTATCAGATTTATACCTAAGCATTTCACTTTGGGGACCTACTATAAACGGTATTTAAAGTTTTAATTTCCTTGTACATTGTCAGGATACAGAAATGGGATTGATTTTTATGTGTTGATTTTGTGTTCTGTTACTTTGTTAAGCAAACATGTTAGTTCTAGGAGTTTTTCTCTCTCTTTTTTATTGTAGATCCCTTGATATTTTCTACACATATGGTTATGTCATTTGCCCAAAGGAAGTCAATTTTACTTATTCTTTTCAAATCTGTATTCTTTTTACTTCTTTTTCTTGTCTCATTGAACTGGATAAAACTTCTAGTATAATATTGAATAGGACTGGTGAGATTAGACATCCTTGCCTTGTTTCTAAGGCAAGGGGAAAGTATTCAGTCTTTCACCATTAAACATGATGTTACATGTAGATCTTTGGAAACAACCTTTATCAGGTTGAGAAAGTTTCTATCTATTCTTAGTTTGTTGATAATTTTTATCATGGATGAATGCTGAATTTTGTCAAATGCTTTTTTCATATCAATTGATATGTGATTTTTCTTCTTTAAACTGCTAATATGATTGATTACATTGACTGATTTTCAAATATTGAACCAGGTTTGCATTCCCAGGATGAACTTCATTTGTTTGAGTCATACTATTTCTGGATTGGATTTGTTAAGGATCTTGAGTCTCTGTTTATGAGAGATACCGATCTGTAATTTTCTTTTTTTATACCGTCTTTGTCTGGTTTTGGTTATATGGATAAAGTTAGCCTTGAAAGATGGGTTGAAGTGTTCCCTTTTCTGTTTTCTGGAGAGGTAGTGTAGAATTGGTGTTAATTCTTCTTTAAATGTTTGGTAGAATTCACCAGTGAAACCACCTGATAATGGAGACTTCTCTGGGGGGAGGTTTTCAACTATGAATTCAATTTCTATATTAGTTATAGGACTACTCAGGTTATCTATTTTATCTGGATGACATTTGGGAATTTGTAGTTCTCAGGGAATTGGTCCATTTCATCTAAGTTGGCAAATTTATGTGCATAGAGTTGTTCTTAGTATTCCCTTAATAGCCTTTTAATGAATATGAAGTCTGTAGTGATTTCCCCTCTTTCATTCCTGATATTGATGATTTGAATCTTCTCTCATTTTTCTTTGTTTAGCCTGGCTAGAAATTTACAAATTTTACTGATCTTTGCAAAGAAGCGGTTTTGGGTTTCATTGATTTTTCTCTATTTTTTCTTGTTTCCTATTTCATTGATTGTTGCTGTTTCTTTCCTTCTGCTTGATTTATTTAGTTCTTTTTCTAGTTTAAGGTGGAAGCTTAAGTTATTGATTTCAGATCTTTCTTGTTTTCTAATATGAGCTTTTAATGCTATACAGTGCCCTCAAATCACTGCTTTTGCTGTATTCAACTAATTTTGATTCATTTTCATTCTGTTCAAAATATTTCTAATCACTCTTCAGACATTTCTTTGACACATAGATTATTTAGAAGTATATTATTTAATTTCCAAGTGTCTGGAAATTTTACTATTATTTTTCTGTTACTGATTTCTAGTTTAATTCCATTGTGACTAGAGAACACATTCTGTATGAGTTCAATTATTCTTAATTGGTTAAGGCTTGCTTTATGACCTAGGATATGGTCTATCTTGGTGAATGTTCGACATGCACTTAAGAGAATGTGTATTTCTGCTGTCGTTGGGTGGAGTAAAATATCAGTTGGATTCAGTTGATTGATGTTGTTGTTCATTTCTTCAATATACTTTCTTATTCTGTCTGCTTATTTCCATCAATTACTAAAACTATAATTATAGATTTTTTCCACTTCTCTCTGCTCTGTCAAGGTTTGCTTCTTGAATTTTGAACTTCTGTTATTAGGAGCAAATACATTTAGAATTATTAGGTCTTCTTGGTGAATTGACCCTTTTATCAATATATAATGTTGTTCTTTACCCCTGGCAATTTCTTTGCTCTGAAGTCCATTTTGTCTGATGTTAATATAGCCATTTCAATTTTTTTACATTAGTTTTTTTCTGTTTTTTTTAAATTGAAGTGTAGTTGATTTACAATATTATATTAGTTTCAGGTATACAACATAGTGATGCAATATTTTTATAGGTTATACTTCAATAAAGTTATTATAAAATATTACCTATATTCCCTGTGCTGTACAATATATCCTTGGAGCTTATTTATTTTATACAAAGTAGTTTGTACCTCTTAACCCCTTACCTTTATGTTGCCCTCCCCTCTTCCATCTCCCCACTGGTAAACACTAGTTTCTTCTCTATATCTGTGAGTCTGTTTCTGTTTTGTTATATTCATTCATTTTTTTAGATTCCAACATATAAGTGATAACATCCAGTATTTGTCTTTCTCTGTCTGACTTATTTCATTAAGCATAATACCCTCCAGGTCTATACATGTTGTTGCAAATGGCAACATTTCATTCTTTTTTAAGGCTTTTCATTCATTTTTTTTTCTTTTTAATATCTTTATTGTAGTATAATTGCTTTACAATGGTGTGTTAGTTTCTGCTTTTTAACAAAGTGAATCAGTTATACATATACATATGTCCCCATCTCTCTTCCCTATTGCATCTCCCTCCCTCCCACCCTCCCTATCCCACCCTTCTAGGTGGTCACAAAGCACCGAGCTGATCTCCCTGTGCTATGCAGCTGCTTCCCACTAGCTACCTATTTTACGTTAGGTAGTGTATATATGTCCATGCCACTCTCTCACTTTGTCCCAGCTTACCATTCCCCCTCCCCGTATGCTCAAGTCCATTCTCTAGTAGGTCTGCGTTTTTATTCCCATCTTGCCCCTGGGTCTTCATGGCCAATTTTTTTTTCTTCTTCTTAGATTCCATATATATGGGTTAGCATATGGTATTTGTTTTTCTCTTTCTGACGTACTTCACTCTGTATGACAGACCCTAGGTCCATCCACCTCACTACAAATAACTCAATTTCGTCTCTTTTTACGGCTGAGTAATATCCCATTGTATATATGTGCCACATCTTCTTTATCCATTCATCCGATGATGGACACTTAGGTTGCTTCCATGTCCTGGCTATTGTAAATAGAGCTGCAATGAACATTGTGGTACATCTCTTTCTGAATTATGGTTTTCTCAGGGAATATGCCCAATAGTGGGATTGCTGGGTCATATGGTAGTTCTATTTTAAGTTTTCTAAGGAACCTCCATACTGTTCTCCATAGTGGCTGTATCAATTTACATTCCCACCAACAGTGCAAGAGGGTTCCCTTTTTGCCACACCCTCTCCAGCATTTATTGTTTGTAGATTTTTTGATGATGGCCATTCTAAACAGTGTGAGGTGATAACTCATTGTAGTTTTGATTTGCATTTCTCTAATGATTAGTGGTGTTGAGTATCCTTTCATGTGTCTGTTGGCGATCTGTATATCTTCTTTGGAGAAATGTTTATTTAGGTCTTCTGCCCATTTTTGGATTGAGTTGTTTGTTTATTTGATATTAAGCTGCATGAGCTGCTTGTAAATTTTGGAGATTAAACCTTTGTTAGTTGCTTCATTTGAAAATATTTTCTCCCATTCTGAGAGTTGTCTTTTCATCTTGTTTATGGTTTCCTTTGCTGTGCAAAGCTTTTAAGTTTCATTAGGTCCCATTTGTTTATTTTTGTTTTTATTTCCATTTCTCTAGGAGGTGGGTCAAAAAGGATCTTGCTGTGATTTATGTCATAGAGTGTTCTGCCTATGTTTTCCTCTAAGAGTTTGATGGTGTCTGGCCTTACATTTAGGTTTTTAATCCATTTGAGTTTATTATTGTGTATGGTGTTAGGGAGTGTTCTAATTTCAGTCTTTTACATGTAGCTGTCCAGTTTTCCCAGCACCACTTATTGAAGAGGCTGTCTTTTCTCCATTGTATATTCTTGCCACCTCTGTCAAAGATAAGGTGTCCATATGTGCGTGGGTTTATCTCTGGGCTTTCTATCCTGTTCCATTGATCTATATTTCTGTTTTTGTGCCAGTACCATACTGTCTTGATTACTGTAGCTTTGTAGTAGAGTCTGAAGTCAGGGAGCCTGATTCCTCCAGCTCCGCTTTTCTTTCTCAAGATTGCTTTGGCTATTCGGGGTCTTCTGTGTTTCCATACAAATTGTGAAATTTTTGGTTCTAGTTCCGTGAAAAATGCCAGTGGTAGTTTGATAGGGATTGCATTGAATCTGTAGATTGCTTTGGGTAGTAGAGTCATTTTCACAATGTTGATTCTTCCAATCCAAGAACATGGTATATCTCTCCATCTATTAGTAACACCTTAAATTTCTTTCATCAGAGTCTTATAATTTTCTGCATACAGGTCTTTTGTCTCCTTAGGTAGGTTTATTCCTAGATATTTTATTCTTTTTGTTGCAATGGTAAATGGGAGTGTTTTCTTAATTTCACTTTCAGATTTTTCATCATTAGTGTATAGGAATACAAGAGATTGCTGTGCATTAATTTTGTATCCTGCTGCTTTACCAAATTCATTGATTAGCTCTACTAGTTTTCTGGTAGCATTTTTAGGATTCTCTCTGTACAGTGTCATGTCATCTGCAAACAGTGACAGCTTTACTTCTTCTTTTCCAGTTTCGATTCCTTTTATTTCTTTTTCTTCTCTGATTGCTGTGGCTAAAACTTCCCAAACTATGTTGAATAATAGGGGTGAGAGTGGGCAACATTGTCTTGTTGCTGATCTTAGTGGAAATGGTTTCAGTTTTTCACCATTGAGGACGAGGTTGGCTGTGGGTTTGTCATATATGGCCTTTATTATGTTGAGGAAAGTTCCCTCTATGCCTACTTTCTGCGGGGTTTTTATCATAAATGGGTGTTGAATTTTGTTGAAAGCTTTCTCTGCATCTATTGAGATGATCATATGGTTTTTCTCCTTCAGTTTGTTAATACGGTGCATCACGTTGATTATTTTGCCTATATTGAAGAATCTTTGCATTCCTGGGATAAACTCCACTTGATCATAGTGTATGATCCTTTTAATGTGCTGTTGGATTCTGTTTGCTAGTATTTTGTTGAGGATTTTTGCATCTATGTTCATCAGGGATATTGGCCTGTAGTTTTCTTTCTTTGTGACTTCTTTGTCTGTTTTTGGTATCAGAATGATGGTGGCCTCATAGAATGAGTTTGGCAGTGTTCCTCCCTCTGCTATATTTTGGAAGAGTTTGAGGAGGATAGGTGTTAGCTCTTCTCTAAATGTATGATAGAAGTCACCTGTGAAGCCATCTGGTCCTGGGCTTCTGTTTGTTGGAAGATTTTTAATCACAGTTTCAATTTCAGTGCTTGTGATTGGTCTGTTCATATTTTCTATTTCTTCATGGTTAGGTCTCGGAAGGTTGTGCATTTCTAAGAATTTGTCCATTTCTTCCAGGTTGCCCATTTTTTGGCATAGAGTTGCTTGTAGTAATCTCTCATGATCCTTTGTATTTCTGCAGTGTCAGTTGTTACTTCCCTTTTTTCATTTCTAATTCTATTCATTTGAGTCTCTTCCCTTTTTTTCTTGATGAGTCTGGCTAATGGTTTATCAATTTTGTTTATCTTCTCAAAGAACCAGCTTTTAGTTTTATTGATCTTTGCTATCGTTTCCTTCATTTCTTTTTCATTTATTTCTGATCTGATATTTATGATTTCTTTCCTTCTGCTAACTTTGGGATTTTTTTGTTCTTCTTTCTTGAATTGCTTTAGGTGTAAGGTTAGGTTGTTTATTTGAGATGTTTCTTGTTTCTTAAGGTAGGATTGTATTGCTATAAACTTCCCTCTTAGAACTGCTTTTGCTGCATCCCATAGGTTTTGGTTCGTTGTGTTTTCATTGGCATTTGTTTCTAGGTATTTTTTGATCTCCTCTTTGATTTCTTCAGTGATCTCTTGGTTATTAAGTAGTGCATTATTTAGCCTCCATGTGTTTGTATTTCTTACAGATTTTTTCCTCTAATTGATATCTAGTCTCATAGCATTGTGGTCAGAAAAGATAGTTGATACGATTTCAATTTTCTTAAATTTACCAAGGCTTGATTTGTGACCCAAGATATGATCTATCCTGGAGAATGTTCCCTGAGCACTTGAGAAGAATGTGTATTCTGTTGTTTTTGGATGGAATGTCCTATAAATATCAGTTAATTCCATCTTGTTTAATGTATCACTTAAAGCTTGTGTTTCCTTCTTTATTTTCATTTTGGATGATCTCTCCATTGGTGAAAGTGGGGTGTTAAATTCCCCTACTATGATTGTGTTACCATCAATTTCCCCTTTTATGACTGTTAGTATTTGCCTTATGTATTGAGGTGCTCCTATGTTGGGTGCATAAATATTTACAATTTTTATATCTTTTTCTTGGATTGATCCCTTGATCATAATGTAGTGTCCTTCTTCATCTCTTGTAATAGTCTTTGTTTTAAAGTCTATTTTGTCTGATATGAGAATTGCTACTCCAGCTTTCTTTTGATTTCCATTTGCATGGACTATCTTTTTCCATCCCCTAACTTTCAGTCTGTATGTGACGCTAGGTCTGAAGTGGGTCTCCTGTAGACAACATATATACGGATCTTCTTTTTGTATCCATTCAGCCAGTCTATGTCTTTTGGTTGGAGCATTTAATCCATTTACATTTAAGGTAATTATCAATATGTATGTTCCTATTACCATTTTCTTAATTGTTTTGGGTTTATTATTGTAGGTCTTTTCCTTCTCTTGTGTTTACTGCCTAGAGAAGTTCCTTTAGCATTTGTTGTAAGGCTGATTTGGTGGTGCTGAATTCTCTTAGCTTTTGCTTGTCTGTAAAGCTTTTAATTTCTCCGTCAAATCTGAATGAGATCCTTACTGGGTAGAGTAATCTTGGATGTAGGTTTTTCTCCTTCATCACTTTAAATATGTCCTGCCACTCCCTTCTGGCTTGCAGAGTTTCTGCTGAGAGATCAGCTGTTAACCTTATGGGGATTCCCTTATGTGTTACTTGTTGTTTTTCCCTTGCTGCTTTTAATATTTTCTTTGTATTTAATTTTTGATATTTTGATTAATATGTGTCGTGACATGTTTCTCCTTGGATTTATCCTGTATGGGACTCTGTGCTTCCTGGACTTGATAAACTATTTCCTTTCCCATATTAGGGAAGTTTTCAACTATAATCTCTTCAAACATTTTCTCAGTCCCTTTCTTCTTCTCTTCTTCTTCTGGGACCCCTATAATTCGAGTGTTGGTGCATTTAATGTTGTCCCAGAGGTCTCTGAGACTGTCCTCAATTCTTTTCATTCTTTTTTCTTTATCCTGCTCCACAGTAGTTATTTCCAATAATTTATCTTCCAGGTCACTTACCCGTTCTTCTGCCTCAGTTATTCTGCTCTTGTTCCCTTCTAGAAAATTTTTAATTTCATTTATTGTGTTGTTCATCACTGTTTGTTTGCTCTTTAGTTCCTCTAGGTCCTTGTTAAACGTTTCTTGTATTTTCTGCATTCTATTTCCAAGATTTTGGATCATCTTTACTATAATTATTCTGAATTCTTTTTCAGGTTGACTGCCTATTTCCTCTTCATTTTTTAGGTCTGGTGGGTTTTTGCCTTGCTCCTTCATCTGCTGTGTGTTTCTCTGTCTTCTCATTTTACTTAACTTACTGTGTTTGGGGTCTCCTTTTCGCAGGCTGCAGGTTCGTAGTACCCGCTGTTTTTGGTGTCTGTCCCCAGTGGCTAAGGTTGGTTCAGTGGCTTGTGTAGGCTTCCTGGTGGAGGGGACTAGTGCCTGTGTTCTGGTGGATGAGGCTGGATCTTGTCTTTCTGGTGGGCAGGTCCACATTTGCTGGTGTGTTTTGCAGTGTCTTTGACCTTATTATGATTTTAGGCAGCGTCTCTGCTAATGGATGGGGTTGTGATCCTGTCTTGCTAGTTGTTTGGCATAGGGTGTCCAACACTGTAGCTTGCTGGTCGTTGAGTGGAGCTGGGTCTTGGTGTTGAGATGGAGATCTATGGGAGATTTTCGCCATTTGATATTACGTGCAGCTGGGAGGTCTCTTGTGGACCAGTGTCCTGAACTTGGCTCTCCCACCTCAGTGGCACAGCCCTGACGCCTGGCTTGAGCACCAAGAGCCTGCCCTCAACATGGCTCAGAATAAAAGGGAGAGGAAAAGAAAGAAGAAGCTAAAATAAAATAAAGTAAAATAAAATAAAATAAAGTTATTGAAATAAAAAATAAAAAGTAATTATTAAGAAAAAAATTTTTAAGTAAAAAAAAATGGACAAATAGTAACAGCAAAGCTATACAGACAAAATCACACACAGAAGCATACACATACACACTCACAAAAAGAGAAAAAGGGAAAATATATATATATATCTTTGCTCCCAAAGTCCACCTCCTCAATTTGGGATGATTCATTGTGTATTCAGGTATTCCACAGAGGCAGGGTACATCAAGTTCATGGTGGAGGTTTAATCCGCTGCTCCTGAGGCTGCTGGGAGAGATTTCCCTTTCTCTTCTTTGTTCGCACAGCTCCCGGGGTTCAGCTTTGGATTTGGACCCACCTCTGCATGTAGGTCGCCTGAGGGCATCTGTTCTTTGCTCAGACAGGATGGGGTTAAAGGAGCAGCTGATTCGGGGACTCTGGCTCACTCAGGCGGGGGGAGGAAGGGGTACGGATGCGGGGTGAGCCTGTGGCGGCAGAGGCCGCCATGATGTTGCACCAGCCTGAGGCGCGCCATGCGTTCTCCCGGGGAAGTTGTCCCTGGATCACGGGACCCTGGCAGTGGTGGGCTGCACAGGCTCCGGGAGGGGAGGTGTGGATAGTGACCTGTGCTCACACACAGGCTTCTTGGTGGCTGCAGCAGCAGCCTTAGCATCTCATGCCCATCTCTGTGGTCCGTGCTGATAGCCGCGGCTCACGCCAGTCTCTGGAGCTCCTTTAAGTGGCGCTCTGAATCCCCTCTCCTCACGCACCAGGAAGCAAAGAGGCAAGAAAAAGTCTCTTGTCTCTTCTACAGGTCCAGACTTTTTCGCGGACTCCCTCCTGGCTAGCTGTGGCGCACTATCCCCCTTCAGGCTGTGTTCACGCCACCAACACCAGTCCTCTCCCTGCGATCCGAAGCCCGAGCCTCAGCTCCCAGTCTCCGCCCACCCCAGCGGGTGAGCAGACAAGCCTCTCGGGCTGGTGAGTGCTGGTCGGCACTGGTCCTCTCTGCGGGAATCTCTCTGCTTTGCCCTCCACACCCCTGTTGCTGCGCTCTCCTCCGTGGCTCCGAGGCTTCCCCCCTCCGCCACCCACAGTCTCCGCCCACAAAGGGGCTTCCTAGTGTG
Organism: Balaenoptera musculus; assembly: GCF_009873245.2. Taxonomy (NCBI): domain Eukaryota; kingdom Metazoa; phylum Chordata; class Mammalia; order Artiodactyla; family Balaenopteridae; genus Balaenoptera; species Balaenoptera musculus. The sequence goes on along the minus strand of NC_045806.1, from coordinate 43,135,061 downwards.
TGGAAACCTTTCCTCCTTCACAGCTCCCTCCCACTGGTGCAGGTCCCGTCCCTATTCTTTTGTCTGTTTTTTCTTTTTTCTGTTGCCCTACCCAGGTACGTGAGGAGTTTCTTGCCTTTTTCATGTGTGAGGTCTTCTGCCAGCATTCAGGTAGGTGTTCTGTAGTAGTTGTTCCACATGTAGATGTATTTCTGATGTATTTGTGGGGAGGAAGGTGATCTCCGTGTCTTACTCTTCCGCCATCTTGAAGCTCCTCCTCATGCATTTTTGAATGGTATCTATTTTTGTCCTTTTGCTCTCAACCTATTATATTTGAAGTGAGTTTCTGTAGGTGACATACAGTTGGGTTGTGTTTTTAATCCATTTTAATTTTTGTCTTTTCATTGGCATTTAGACCATTTAATATAATTATTGATATGACTGGATTTAGGTTTGCCATTTTACTATTTATATTCTGTTTGGTTCCTCTGAATTATTATTCCTGTTTCCCTTCTCCTGCCTTCTTTTGAATTATTTAAACATTTTTTAGTATCCAATTTTAATTTATTTATTGTGACTTTGACATCTCTTTGTCTAATTTTTTTAGTAGTTGCTCTAGGGATTACAAAACACATACTTTTCACAGTCTATTTAGAATCAATATTTTACCACTTTAATTGCAATGTAAAACCCTTTCCAGCATTTTGGGCCCTTTACCCTCTCCACTTTATGCTATCATTGCCTTATGTATTACATCTACATACACTGAAAATCCCATCAGAAAATGCTGTAATTCGCTTTCAATCAAAACTCAGAAGAAAAATACTCTATTATATTTACACAGATTTTTACCATTTCTGTGTTCTTCCATCATTTGTAATGTTCCACTCTCCCTTCTGGTATCATTTCACTTCTGTATGAAGAAATTTCTTTAGCAATTCTTTTTCAGCAGGTCTGCTTGCTATGAATTTTCTTAGTTTTCCTTTTTCTAAAATTGTGTTTTAAATTTTACCTTCATTCCTGAAGGGTATTTTTTTGCTGGATTCTCTGGATTGATAAATCTTTCAACATCTGAAAAATTGTTTGTTGCTTCTTTCTGATCTAGAGTTTCTGATGAGAAATCTGCAGTCATTCAAATCATTGTTCCCCTATACATAATGCATCATTTCTCTCTGAATGCTTACAAGATTTTTTTGTCTTTAGTTTTCAGTGGTTTTCTTATGATGTATCTATCTATGGGTTTCTTTTGGCTTATCCTGGTAGGGATTTACTCATTTTCTTGAATCTGTAGGTTGGTGTCTTTCACCAAAATTGGGAATTTTTCAAGCCATTATTTCTTCAAAGGTTTTTTTTTTCAGCACTGCTTCTTTCTCCTTTCCTTCTGGATCTCCAATGGCATGACTGATAGACCTTTTATCATTGCCCCATGTGTCCCTAAGGTGCTGTTTATTTTTTTTCTAATCTTTTTTTCTCTGTTGTTCACATTACATAATTTCTATTCATCTACTTTCAAGTTTATTGACTCTTTCCTGACATCTCACTTCTGCTATTAAGCCCATCCAGTGAGTATTTTTTTTTTATTTCAGTTATTGTATTTTTCAATTCTGAGTTTCCACTTGGTTTCTACTTGTTTATAGCTTCTATTTATCTAATTAGAATCTGTATTTTAACATTTGTTCCAAGAGTGTTTGTGCTGTTCATTTGAGTTTTTAATAGTAGCTGATTTAAAGTCTTTGTCAGATAAGTGCAACATCTGCATCCTCTTGTTAATATCTGTTGATTGCCTTTTGCCATGCAACTTGAGATGATCATGGTTCTTTGTATGCCTGGTAAAACTGGAGTATATCCTGGACATTTTGAATATGACATTATAAAACTCTAAGTCTTGCTTAAATTGTATGGAAAACATTTATGTTTTTGCTTTAGCAGTCAATCTGATTAGGTTCAGGCCACACGTTCCCACCAGCCTTCCATGGGCTGATGGTTCAATGTCAGTTCAGTTTTCAAAGCTTTTGCAGTGTTATTCAGATCTGTCTGGTGTGTGTGTGACTAAGTGGTCAGTCTGGAATATAGATGGATGCCTGTTATCTCAGTTCTTTGGTATGCTCATTGGGATCTGATCAACATAGGCACAGGTTAGTGGTGGGTATCTAGGAGCTCATTAGCAAAAAAACATTATGGGGTCACTTTCCTGAACTCCTACCTCTCCACAGTCTCCCCAGTGCTACTCAATTCCTGGGACTTCCCTTTCAGTCCTCCAGTTGGAAATTGTTCACTTCTGCAGCAGTGCCACATCTGGAAACAAGCAGTGGGAAAAGAGAGATAAAAAAGCAACAGTGTGTGGCTCAGCTCTCTTGTGGCCAGAGCTCCATCAGAGACTAAGGGTTCCCCTCTCCAAGAGTATTGGTTCCTGAAGGCTCTCACTGCTGCCACTGTTGCTGCCACTGCATGATTGCCTGAGGGTTGGGATGTGAGAGAAGAGAAATAAAGGGAAAAATGGAGGATTTCCCCCCTTCTCTCACTTCTCAAGCAAGAACTAGAGGGCTTCTCCTGGAGTTCTCTGCCTGTAGTGCAGTACTCACTTCCAGGTTTCCAAATGCATTAAGTTCAGGTCGGGGAATGGGGTGGGGGAAGTGGGAAACTCACCATTTGTTTGTTGGCTTCTCAAATGCTGGTGTCCTTCTTCAATCTTCCTGCAGCTATTTACTTTTCAGAACTCTCAAACAGCTGTCCCATGAATTCTGTCCAGGTTTTATGATTGTGCTCAGTGACAGACAAAGAGTAGCAAGTACTTAACCATCTTACCCAGAACTGTAATCTAGAATCAAATTTTAAATAAATCACTCTGGTGGTTATATGGAGGGTGAAGTAGAAGGGAACAACATTGAAGATGGGGAGACCAGTTAGGAACGTACTCTAGTAATCTAGGCAATAGATGAGATCTCAAACCTGGGCAGTGATAATAGAAATTATGATGAAAATGCCAATTCAAGAAATATTTTGGAGGTAAAAGTGATGAGACTTAACGAGGTCACCCTCTTACAAGGCCATAATTGAAATATGTAAGAAAGGAACTGACAGTGATCAAGACTGATGGCTCCATTAAAAAAAAAAAAAGTAGGGATAAGTATAACAATAGAAATATAAAAGTTACACTCTGATAACTATAGAACATTGTTGAAAAGAAAGACTTAAATAAATGGAAAGACATACCATGTTGTAGTATAAGTCCTGACATTTGGATTTTCTCTTTTTTGTAATGCAAATGTTTGACTTAAGCTTTGATTGCCCAGACATCTACTTCAAAGAGGCACCCACTTCAAAGATGGCTACCTCAAAAAACACATTGCTAGTCACCCCACCCCAGTTCCTACTCCTTTGTTTTAGCAATCTTGCTTGATTTCGATAACTGACCATTTGGGTTGCTTGTTTTTTCTCTTCTCTAGCTTCAAATTCCCCTCTTCTATTTTAAATTCACCAATAATGAGTGAGCCCCAGAATCCCTAGGTTCCCACCTTCAATAAAAGCAGCCCGCTAGGCTTGCTCACTCATTCTCTGTCTCTCTGTATGTCTGTCTGTCTCCCTCTCCCCCTTTCTGTCTCTGTGTGTGTTTCTCTCTGTCTCTCTCTCCCCCAACCCTTGACCTTGCTGTGTGGCCCCAGGTGTGCTGTGTATTTTCCAGGACCTGTAAGCAAAAAACTTAGTCTCCTTCAAAGTTTTTCTGATGGTTATTGCTGAGAGCATCTTGCAGCCATAAGAACCACAGGGCAGGTCAAGCCACAACATTGGTTATGAACAGGATGAGACCAGCACAAAAGACATGTTCATAGATTAGAAGATTTAATATGGTTAAGATGGCAGTTCTCCCCAAACTGACCAATAAATTCAATGCAATCTCTATCAAAATCTCAACTTTCTTTTCAGAAATTGACAGGCTGATGCCAAAATTCATATAAAAATGCAAGGGACCCAGAATAGCCAAAACAATCTTAAGAAAAGAGGAATGAAGTTGAAGAACTCACATTTCCCAATTTCAAAACTTACTAAAAAGCTACAATAATCAAAATGTTATGGTACTGGCATAAGGATAGACATATAGGTAAATGGAAGAGAATTGAGAGTCCAGAAATAAGCTTTCACATTTATAGTCAATTAATCTTCAACAAGGGTGCCAAGATAATTAAGTGGAGAAAGTATAGTTTTTTCAACAAATGGTACTGGGGCAACTGGATATGTTACCAAGGCTGTTGCCCCAGAGTCATACCCCTGTCCCTTCCTTGAATGGAAACCAAGTGCTCTTACCTAAGTTTCAGGAGGAAGCTGCAAAGAGAAAAACAAGAACTGGTTAGAACCAGCTAGGCCCAATATGGTGGAAGACTTGACTTCCAGTAGGCCTTGAGCCTCATGATATGCTCATTGTAATACATTAGTAGGCTAAATGACACACCCACCAGTGCCTTGACAGTTGACAATTGCCATGACAACAACCAGAAAAGCCCATACAAGGACTAAAAAGGAGTGTTGCCTCAGTTCTGGTCCAAACCACACTCCTGTTCTCAGATAAATCATGAATATTCCTCCCTCTCTTTCCAATTCCCTCCATTTTACATCAACCCTCCTATATATATGGTGTCTCCACCCAAATTGGATTGAGAAGCTGATTTGCAAACGAGGTTCCCACTTCCCCATTCTTTGGCTATTGAATAAAGCTTGTGCTGTTCCAGTCTCAGCATCGGTTTCCTTACTGGCGAATCGATCAGAAAAAGAACCTCCCTGGCCAAGACAACAGGACTTGGCCTGGGCTAGGACCCCGGCGTGGGTGCAGGCGACCAATTCAGTAACATATCCACATGCAAGAAAATGAAGTTGGACCCCTATATCACACCATATACAAAAATTAATTCAAAATAGATTTAAGACCTAAATGTAAGAGCTAAAACTATAAAATTCTGAGAAGAAGTATTGGGGATAAATCTTCATGACCTTAAACTAGGTAATGGTTTCTTAGATAAATTAAACTTCATCAAAATTAAAAACTTTTATGCTTCAAATAACACAATCAAGAATGTGAAAAGACAATCCACAAAATCAGAGAAAATGTTTGCAAATCATATATATGATCCAGATTATATAAAGAATTCTTACCACTCAATAATAAAGAAATAAATAACCCAATTAAGAATGGGCAAATAATTTGAACAGACATCTCTCCAAAGAAGATACATATATGGTGAATAAGCACAAGAAAAAAAAATGTCCAACATCATTAGCCATCAGGGAAATGTGAATCAAAACCACAGTAAGATACCACTTCATGCCCATTAGAATTGCCATAATAAAGACAGATAATAAAAAGTGTTGGAGAGGATGTGGAGAAATTGGAACCCTCATACACTGCTGGTGGTAATGCAAAGTGGTCCAGCAATTTCCCTCTTCAGTATATACCCAAGAGAAATGAAACACGTGTCTACACAAAAACTTGTACGTGAATGTTCAAAGCAGAATTATTCATAATAGACAAAAAGTGGAAACAATCCACATTTCCATCAACTGATGACTGGATAAACAAAATGTGGTATATCCATACAATGGAATGTTTTTCAGCAATGAAAGGAAATGAAATACTGACACATGCTACAACGTGGATGAACTCTGAAAACATTATGCTAAGTGAAAGAAGCTAAACACAAAAGGCTACACATTGTAAGATTTAATTTATATGCAATGTCCAGAACAGGTAAATCTATAGAGACAGAAAGTAAATCAGTAGCTGTCTAGGGTTGGGGGGTGGGGATGGGGACTGACTGCTACTGGGTATGGGGTTTCTTTTTGGGGTGATGAAAATGTTCCAAAATTAGACCATGGCGATAGATGTACAACTCTGTGAATATACTAACAACTATAGAATTGTATACTTTAAGTGGGTGAATTGTATGATATATGAATTATATCTCAATAAAACTGATAAAAATCCATAAGGTTACAAAGAAAACCAGTTATACTGAACTAGAAGAATCAAAATATAAACAAATTCTTTTTTTTTTAATTTAACATCTTTATTGGAGTATAATTGCTTTACAATGGTGTGTTAGTTTCTGCTTTATAACAAAGTGAATCAGTTATACATATACATATGTTCCCATATCTCTTCCCTCTTGCAACTCCCTCCCTCCCATCCTCCCTATCCCACCCCTCTAGGTGGTCACAAAGCACCGAGCTGATCTCCCTGTCCTATGCGGTTGCTTCCCACTAGCTAGCTATTTTACGTTTGGTAGTGTATATATGTCCATGCCACTCTCTCACTTTGTCACATCTTACCCTTCCCCCTCCCCATATCCTCAAGTCCATTCTCTAGTAGGTCTGTGTCTTTATTCCCATCTTGCCACTAGGTTCTTCATGACCTTTTTTTTTTCCTTAGATTCCATATATATGTGTTAGCATACTGTATTTGTTTTGCTCTTTCTGACTTACTTCACTCAGTATGACAGACTCTAACTCCATCCACCTCACTACAAATAACTCAATTTCGTCTCTCTTTATGGCTGAGTAATATTCCATTGTATATATGTGCCACATCTTCTTTATCCATTCATCCGATGATGGACACTTAGGTTGCTTCCATATCCTAGCTATTGTAAATAGAGCTGCAATGAACATTTTGGTACATGACTCTTTTTGAATTATGGTTTTCTCAGGGTATATGCCCAGTAGTGGGACTGCTGGGTCATATGGTAGTTCTATTTTTAGTTTTTTTAAGGAACCTCCACACTGTTCTCCATAGTGGCTGTACCAGTTTACATTCCTACCAACAGTGCAAGAGGGTTCCCTTTTCTCCACACCCTCTCCAGCATTTATTGTTTCTAGATTTTTTGATGATGGCCATTCAGACTGGTGTGAGATGATATCTCATTGTAGTTTTGATTTGCATTTCTCTAATGATTAATGATGTTGAGCATTCTTTCATGTGTTTGTTGGCAATCTGTATATCTTCTTTGGAGAAATGTCTATATAGGTCTTCTGCCCATTTTTGGATTGGGTTGTTTGTTTTTTTGTTATTGAGCTGCACGAGCTGTTTGTAAATTTTGGAGATTAATCCTTTGTCAGTTGCTTCATTTGCAAATAATTTCTCCCATTCTGAGGGTTGTCTTTTGGTCTTGTTTATGGTTTCCTTTGCTGTGCAAAAGCTTTTAAGTTTCATTAGGTCCCATTTGTTTATTTTTGTTTTTATTTCCATTTCTCTAGGAGCTGGGTCAAAAAGGATCTTGCTGTGATTTATGTCATAGAGTTTTGCTGTGATTTATGTCATAGAGTAAACCCAAATTCTTGATAAAGAAATAGATGTGCTTCTTTAGAAAGGCATTAAACAACAAGATCCAGATCTAACAGTTACCTTAATTCTGAAGTAGTGATGAGTGTAAAATAAATTTTGAGACATGTGCAATGATTATAACAAAAATGATTGATGGTTCCACTAGCACCTCTAAAGAACAATGGAGTTGGTAAAAAGGAGAGGAAATAAACCAGTTGTTTCCCCAATGAAGCTCCAGGATCAAAAAGCAGGTACAAACAAGACACTTCCTTTTAGTGAGGCTGGAGATTTGCAAGACAGCTTCCAGCCTAGTGCTTTTAGCATGTTTACACATCATTGGCTATACCAGTTAAATCACTGCCAAGCAGCTTGGACCTCTGTGGCTGTACCCTTTAGTCATCCTGCAAGGCAGTGGGATGGGGCAAGAGGGAACTTAATGATATCTGGTCATCAAGGCAAAGCAAGTTGGGAGGGAGAATGGAAAATTGACACAATGGGTAAGAAAGCACTAAGACTATTTGAAAACAAAGCGACCAACAAGGGTTTAATCTCTAAAACATACAAACAGCTCATGCAGGTCTGTATCAAAAAAACAAACAACCCAATCAAAAAATGGGCACAAGATCTAAATAGACATTTCTCCAAAGAAGACATACAGATGGCCAACAAACACATGAAAAGATGCTCAACATCACTAATTATCAGAGAAATGCAAATCAAAACCACAATGAGGTATCACCTCACACTGGTCAGAATGGCCATCATCAAAAAGTCTACAAACAATAAATGCCGGACAGGGTGTGGAAAAAAGGGAACCCTCCTACACTGTTGGTAGGAATGTAAACTGGTACAGCCACTATGGAGAACACTATGGAGGTTCCTTAAAAAACTAATAATGGAACTACCATATAATCTAGCAATCCCACTCCTGGGCATATATCCAGAGAAAACCATACTTCAAAAAGATACATGCACCCCAATGTTCACTGCAGCACTATTTACAATAGCCAAGACATGGAAGCAACCTAAATGTCCATCGACAGATGAATGGATAAAGAAGATGTGGTACATATACAATGAGCCATAAAAATGAACGAAATAATGCCATTTGCAGCAACATGGATGGACCTAGAGATTCTCATACTAAGTGAAGTACTGAGCCCGCGTGCTACAACTACTGAAGCCCATGGGCCTAGAGCCCATGCTCCGCAACAAGAGAAGCCACCACGATGAGAAGCCCACGCACCGCAACGAAGAGTAGCCCCCACTCACTGTAACTAGAGAAAGCCCATGCGCAGCAACAAAGACCCAACACAGCCAAAAAATAAAATAAATAAATAAATAAGAATGAAATAATGCCATTTGCAGCAACATGGATGGGCCTAGAGATTATCATACTAAGAAAGTCATACAGAGAAAGACAGATACCATATGATATCGTTTATATGTGGAATCAAAAAAATAATACAAATGAACTTACTTACAAAACAGAAATAGAGGCATAGATGTAGAAAACAAACTTATGGTTACCAGTGGGGAAAGGGAGGGAAGGATAAAATTGGGAGATCGGGATTGACATATACACACTACTGTATATAAAATAGATAACTAATAAGAACCTGCTGTATAGCACAGGGAACTCTAGTCAATACTCTTTAATGACCTATATGGGAAAAGAATCTAAAAAAGAGTGGGTATATGTATATGTATAACTGATTTACTTTGCTGTACACCTGAAACTAACACAACATTGTAAATCAACTATACTCCAATTAAAAAGAAAAAAAAAAACAGACTCACAGATTTCGAAAACAAGCTTATGGTTACCAAAGGGGAAACATGGAGTGGGGAGGGATAAATTAGGAGCCTTGGATTAACATACACACACTACTATATACAAAATAACCAACAAGGATCTACTGTATAGCACAGGGAACTCTACTCAATATTCTGTGATAACCTATATGGGTAAAGAATCTGAAAAAGAACATATACATATATGTATATGTATAACTGAATCACTTTACTGAAACTAACACAACATTGTAAATCAACTATACTCCAATAAAAGTTTTTAAAAAATAAAATTTGAGGAAACAAAAAAATAAAAATTTTTTTAAAAAAAGAAAGCACTAAGACATCTAATGGCATGGCATGCTCTCCCTCCTGTGTCCAACCCTTCAGAAAAGGAGATATGACCAGACTAGCATGGGGATTCATGGGTCAGAATTGGGAAGTCTTCAATGACTGCCCCCTCTACCAGATATCCACCTCCAGGACTAATTTTCAAAATATTTGACAAGTGATAACAATCGGCCACAGAGCAATCACAACAGTTGCCAGCCACAGTACTAGAACAGAGTTTTGGAGGTCTCCTGCTATGACAGACATTACTTGATTCAGTTGCTAGATTGTGGGGAGGTCCCAGAGGTCCTAGAGGCAAGATTGAGGCAGTGGCTTTTCATCAACTGGCACAGAAGATGTTCAAGTCCTCTGTTAACAACTGAAGTACCTGTACCAGTACACATTACCCCAAAGATAGGGTAGAGAGAGAGAGAGTAGAACCTCCTTAAAGCTTTATGAATGAAGGATTGAGCAACTGGTTGATGCTTACATTCATGGGACATCTTGCTGATTTCACAGGTGGAAATTTCTCCTCTTGACTGAAGGACCAAAAGAGACTTCAATGCACCACTCAAAGTTTTTTTCAAACTTAGACTCTAGAAAGCCACCTTACTACAAAAGTAGGGGTACATTTCAGTGAAAATCCTTATCCCTACCTTTTCGTCATCTAGGAAGAAGCAAAGAAAGCTGGCAACCTGAAATGGGGACCAAAGGGTATTGGCCCACGCTTCCAGCTGCCCCAGATCCGAACAGAGGCCTGTCGGGTAGCGGGGTCTCTTTGGACTACCCCTCCCACCACCAGGATCCTCCTTCTACAGACTCATTCATCAGTTCACACCTAGCTCAATTCCTCTTCCTGTGAAGAGAAAGTCTCCAAACAGAGAGGGAAATTGGATAAGGTAGACCCTGAGGCACAGCCTTTACTAGGCAGGAAAAAAAACAGGGCTACATGTGGGGCTCCTGAGCAATAAGGGGGGAAGTGAGCCACTTTAACAACAACCATTAATTTTTATTAAATTTCTAATCAAATACAACAATAATTTCTTCTCTTTCATAAAAAAACACAAATATTTACAACATTATCAGTTTGGGAAAAGACAAACAGTAAAAATGAAGAAAAGTGATGAAAAGACAAATTCAAGGACAGAATAAATACAGCCTATTTACACGCCTGCCTGGCCCTGGTGGCTGCTGCCAGAGTGCCAGATCCTCAACCTCAGAATTAGCAGCAGTTCAAAATCTCCTCCAGTTTCAACATGTCCAAGGGTGGGATTTTGGTGACTTCAAAGAAGACCCTGCAAAAGGAAGAGGGGTCTGCTCAGTGTAAGATAGTCCAAAGCAAGCAGGCTCCATGGAATAAGTGGGACATAGGCCCTTGGTTCCCTATCTTGCTTTAACTCTGAAGCAGAAAGTAAGGTAAAAAGTACCTGAATCTTTCTTTTCCCTTAAATGAGGTTAGTCTGGGCCTCCCCATGACTGAGCACAAACCCAACCTCAACTGGAGCTTGGTACTTACTGGTGGGAATACTTGGAATGCACAGCCTTGAGCTTATTGCACGAACGTAAAGTCAGCAGGATGTTCAGCTGCCTGACCAAGGGGTGAAGATCAGAGGTCTTGTAGCCACTGTGATACTCCAGGGTAGGAGCCTGGAGGAAGCAACATGGACAGCGACTTTTACAACAGGAAGCAGACACTTCCTGTCTCCAATACCCAAATCCAAACTTCCTATCCATAGTACAGGCAGGGAAGAAAGTCAAACAATTCAAAGACTTGTAGAGCACAGACACCAACCAATAATTAAAGGGTATTACCTAGAAGACTATGTTCCAGCTGCAAGCTAGTGGTATGGCTATATCCATATGCACCAGCTGGATATTAGCCCTAGCCATAGGTATTTAAACTGAAATCCACCAAAGAATTTAAGGAACAGGACTGACTTTGTTACTTACTCTCAGGTTAAGAGCCAATGGCCAGGCAAACCTCAGAACAAACTTGAGGTCCCAACTAAACAGCCAACAGGAACTTAAGGCTGTTCCTCCTCTCTGGCTCAAAGAGCTATCATTTCATGCATTCATTTTCTCAGTCAACTTTAAGTATGCCTATCATGTGGCAAAAGGAATATAGCAGAGTGTTTAAGAGCAAAGGTTCTGGAGGCAAACTGCTTGGGTTCAAATTCCAGCTCCATTAACAGCATGGCCTTGAGCCAGTTACTTAACCTCTAGGTGCCTCAGTTTCTAAATCTGCCAAATAGGGACGATTACAGTAATTACATAATAGGCTTAAATGAGTTAATAGACATAAAGCACACAGAACAGAGTCTAGCACATACCCAAACAATGCTAGCTAGGATTAATATTACCAAACCCCATACAGGATGCTGGGAATACAAAGATGACTAAGAGATGACTAAAGCTCCTGCCCTTGAGGAGTCTGTAGTCTAGTGGGGGAGACAGACTTGCACACAGAGAATTACAAAATGTGTGGGAAGTGCTACAGTGGAAGGGAGCATGGGACAGTGGAGGAACAGAGCTGCAGGACCCATGAATTTTGGCTGGGAAAGTAACAAAAAGCTTTGCAGAGGAGGGCACATCTGCAATAGGTACTGAAAGTCTAGTGGGAGTTCCACAGGTAGAGAAAAGAAAATTCATTATTCTGTGAGGCAGTGGTTTTCTTAAAATGTCTTAAATTATTTTCCCTGAACTCATTTTTTTCCAAATATCTTACCTGGAAGCCCAAATATCTTACCTGGAATTGGGGGCGGGAACTAAGAAGCCCACCAATTTGGATCCCTTTACCTTTTACATGGCCCCTGAGATACTTCTGCAGGAATCCCAGGGCTCTACTGAATACTCTTTGGAAACCACTGCCACAGGCAAAGGGCAGTCATTGGCATGCTGAGCAGGGGAGTAACACATGGGATAACACATCATATTGGGTGTGTTAATTAAGATTAACAGCCCTACTGTCACTGCCCCAATTGTTCACATTGTTCAATTGTTCACTGCCCCAATGCTTCACATTGATTATTATTAAAAGCCCACTCACTGGTGTTGATACGTTCACATACGCTCTCTCATCTAATATACCTTCCATACTGCTATATACTAGTACTGTTTCCAAAACATACAAACAGGAAGATGTCACTCCCCTGCCTTAAAAACTTGCAATGCCGTAGTGTAAAATGGATCTTTCAGCATGGCATCAAAGGCCTCTCACAATCTGACCACACTCTACCATTCTGGTCTCACCTCTCACCATTCCCTACTCATACGTCCTCTGCTCTATCCATAGGAAATGTCTTATTCTGCCCTGAATACATCACACTGTTTTCTTATTGCCTTCACGTCTTTTCAATTATTGTTCCCTCTGCCTAAAATGTCTCTTCTCAAGGTTCCTACTCATATCTCAAGACCCAACTCAAAAGTCACCTCCTCTGTGAAGCCTTTCTCATCTATAGCAGTATATATAGTGTAGAGGACTGTGGAGCCAGACTACCTAGGTTCAGATCAGGGCTGACACTTAGCTGATACTCACTGGTACAGCCATGCCAAGTGTTAAAACACTGAAATATTTTTATACTGGTTGGCAAGCAGTTTGCTGCCCTGAGCCTCTCAACTGTCCTCTCTCAGGACCTACCAGCCTTCCCCAGGATCCAAGGGTCAAAGCCTGGGTCCGTATGGGGCCTCCAGGATCATGGCTCCGGGGCTACAGCCACCATTCTGATTATAGAGTAGGTATATTCTTTGAACAGACTCCTAGTTCCCAAAGCCTAGCTCTGCCTCTCATTAGCCAAACACGGGAAGTTATTTCTTATCTGTACAATAGGGATAATAGTGCTGATCTCATAGGGTTGTTGTGAAGATTGAATTAATAGACAAAGTGTTTAGTTCACTGACTAAGCACTCAATAAATGCTAGCCATTATTATTATATATTCTTTCTCATCGTCATCACTGCCATTTACTTAATGCTTTCTCTGTCCCAAGAAATTTCAGTGCCTTGTCCAAGTTCACACAACTGTTTATAGGGTTCTTCCTCAGCACACAGAGGTTTCTCCATCAGTAGTGGTGCTAGAATTTCTAGGCCGCAGGGGCTTAGGAGTGGTTGGGAAGAGTATGCTCATTTGCAAGCATACTCTTTCTATTGGATTGCATGTTACACGTCAGTAAAAATTCATAGTTTTCTAAAGTTGCTTTTATTCACAATTTTTTATAAAATTGAGAAAGCATCAAATATGCATTTTATTTGTATTGGGGAAGGAGGCTGTGGGGGCCTTCCTCCTCAGAGAAGAGCACAATAGTATATCTCTGAGTCCCCTGTTATACACATGGACAGTTGCTTTCACTACTCTGTTCTCTGGGTCAGTGCTTTCCAAATCCTGTTCCAGTGAGCACCCTTGGGGGGGCCAACCTTGCTGAGGGGACTGCAAGGAGCAGGGGTGGAATGGGGTCAGGCAAGAAGTGGGTCCACCCCATTCCCTGCTGCAATCAGAATAATTTCACATTAGTCTGTTTTGTGATACTGGGCTTTCAGGTAAGCTGTCTTTGGAAGAAAGTGTACTGTGATGAAGAAAAGTGAAATAAAATACGTGGCTCTAGAAACCCTTTAGGCAGCCAGGCCCCTAAGATGTCAAGATGTTAAAGGATTCATAACAGCAGGTATGTAGTAGTTTTGTCACAGAGTTTCCCACAGCCCTAGTTTACACCTTCCTCCTGAGCTGACCCTGTGCTTTTAAATCCATATCCCTGGGACTTTCCTGGTGGTCCACTGGTTAAGAATCTGCCTTCCAATGCAGGGGACGGGGGTTTGATCCCTGGGCAGGGAACTAAGATCCCACATGCCGCGGGGCAACTAAGCCCGCGTGCCGCAACTACTGAGCCCACACACTCTGGAACCCATGTGCCACAACTAAAGAGAAGCCCACGTGCTGCAATAAAGAGCCCACATGCTGCAACTAAGACCCGATGCAGCCAAAAATAAAATAAATAAATAAATATTTTTTAAAAAATCCCTACTCCTTCTTCCCCACCGCCCACAAGTGTTTACCCAGTGTCCGAGCTTCTTCATGTAGAGGGCCAGGAGGAAGGAGCCAGCAGCTAGCTTGGAAGCCCTCTCCTGGACATAGTCATATTCCTGCAGGGTCATTTCACAGATGAAGCGGGACAAGGTCAGTGTCTTCATGCTGGCATGGACACACTAAAGGCAGGAAGAAGACTGGCTCAGCAATCAATTCAGAACACTGGCACCAAGCAGAAAACCCCCTGCACTCACTCACTCCAGTTATCCCACCTTGGGCCTAAATGGCTCTCTGCCTGAACAATGTACCTCTTTTGCCACCATGACTCACACTAAGGACACTGCCCACAAAGCACAGAATCTTTAGGAGAGGGGATTCTGAAATTGGCAATGGTATTTGCCATCTTCAGGGCTTTAAACCAAATTATCAAGTGTGATTGTGGTACCCTCCACCTCCCCTTTCTGTAGATGTCATCCTTTGAAGAGCCGAAGGCCTCCAACTGTTGACTTTTCACTGGGTTCCAGACTAGGAGGTATTCCATGCTCCAAAAGAACTCCTTCCCTTTTCTTGTTTGAATATATATATGTGTGTGTGTGTGTATACACACACACACACACACAAATCCTACAAGACACACTTGTATAATATAAAGTGACTTCCCCTGTAATCAATATTCAGGTGAAGGAAGAGAACTTTGACAGCATCTCCCCTAAATTTCCCGTGTCCCTTCCTGATCAAAGAATCTTCTTCCCCTCCCCTACTCTGCCCTCACCTCAAAACTTTATAGGCATACCATGGAAATCTGCAATTTTCTTCCCCCCCCACACTCCATAAAGATTGCCAATCTAGGAGGGTGGACTGAAGAAGAAATTCCCCTGTCCCCAGTTGTCCCTTTCCCTTTTCCTACCACTCAAGCAGCCACTCTGGGAATGGAGGGGACTAACCCAGCAGTGGGAAAATGAAGATGTACCTCCCCTGTCTTACCTTAGCATATCTGCGCAGAAAATGATAGGCGATGGGAATGTTGATATCAAATTGGAGGGTTTTTAGGATGCTGTTTTCCATGGCGAGCATCTCATCTCGTTTATACATATCATCACAGATGTACAGGAAGTCATCCACACAAGGTGGGCAGGGCTCCTATGGGTGGAGAGGAGAGGCAGTCACAACCAGGCAAAGACAGCCCACTCCTCTCTGCTTGGAGATGAAAGGCAGAGGAGGAGAGGGGTGAAGGATAGGAGGTAATAACATTCCCTGGCATGAACCTTCAGGGTAGCTCTGAGAGCCAGCTTCTGGTTTTTGAGTAGTACATCTGAAAAACAAAATCAGAGAGATAGGAGGAGAGAGGACAGGGCCTCTTGGGGTAGATTCTTATAGCACTGGAAGCGGCATAATATGGCACAGGGACTGGAAGCACTGAGCTCTCTTCTAATGAGTGAGAAATCTAAGGCCTACTCTGGGGGGAACAGAGGCAAGGAGACCACAGGAAGGGAGCTAGAGATGGAAAATAAGCCCGCACTTTGTTTTCTTGTCTAAGGAATGAATAAGGATGTTTGGGAGGGGGCACTGCTGGGGTAATAGGCAGTGAGAGACAGAGAGAGATAGGCACAGAGGGAACCTAAGCAGAGACTGAAGACCAAGGGATGGGAGGATGTGCAAGGGGGCTAGACTGGGAAGGTCCAAGCCAAGCCAAGGGTGAGAAGAACCCCCCCTCCACAATCTGGGGCACCGTTCCATGTCCTGCCCTCTGCAGGCTGAACCTTAGTTTTGGGGAAAGGACTAGGAGGCAGGAAGACCCCTGAATCTTTTCTCTAGCTGCATCTCACTGCCCACCCCAGCCTTCTTCTCACACCTCTATTTTCAGATCACAAACTGGACCAACCCTCTGGGTTTGCAGACAGGGAAATTGAGGCCCAGAGAGAGGAAGTGACTTGCTCAAGGTCACACAGCAACCTAGTGACAAGACCAGGACAAGAAACTCTCCCTTCCACTGCTCTACTCACCAGAGGCTCCTTCCTTTCTTCTCTTCTCATATCATCTCCATACCTCCCCTTGCAAAAGTCTTTCTGTACTTCTCAATCCTGTGAGGGGAAGACACCCCTGCCCCAAAAAACTTAGTGGAGGTCCTTTGTCCTGATAACCAGAAGAGGGGTGCTCCTGGTTCCAAAATTTGCTAATGAGAGCACCTTGCACACTCCTTCTCTCTCCTGCTCTTGGTTGTCCAGGAACCCCCAGCTGCTTTTTTAACCCCCTTGAGGCTGAGGCAGGGAACACTTGCTTAAGCCACAGGACATCCCTAGGTAGGTGGAGGGAGGAGGATAGACGGAGAGACATAAAAAGAGAAAGGAAGGGGAGCAAGGGAATGAACCAGGAAGTCAGTGAGCAGGGAAGGAAATGAGCTAGAGAGGGAAGCAGGGAACAAGGGAGAGAGTGAGGGAGGAGGAAGGGGAAGAGGAAGAAAGGGAAGGAGGAGGCTAGGGAGTAAGGGCAGGAAGGAGGGAGGGAGGATGGGAAGGAGGGAGAGAACCAAGGAGAGAAGGAGCCAGGGAGGGAAAGAGGGTGGAAGGTAACAAGCATGAGTGGGTGGGAGGGAGTGACCAAGGAAGTGAGTGAGAGGGAGCTGAGCAGAGAGGGAGCAGGGAGTGAGGAGCAGCAAGGGAACCAGGGAGCAAGAGAATAGGGAAGGAAGTGAGCCAGAGAGGGAAATGGGGAGAACGAGGGAGGGAGGGAGGGAGGGAGGAAGGAAGAAGAGAGAGAAGGAGGAAAAAGGAAGGAGACAGGGAAGGAGGGTGGGAGGAAGTTAAGGTGGGGGGAGTCATGGTGCCAGAGTACCATGGAGCAAGGATGGGAGATACGGAGCGAAGGAGCAAGCAGGGAGGGGAGAGAAGGAACCATCAGAAAAGGAAGGGTGAGGGAGGAGGGGAGGAGGAAGCAAAGGAGGAGGGAGGGGAGCACGTAATAGAGAAGCAACAGGGAGGAGAGGGAAGGAGGAGGAAGGGAGAGAGGGAGCGACAGAGGGAAGAGCATTAGCTAGGGAAGGAGAGAAGAGAGTGAACAAAGGAAAGGGACAGGAAGGGAGGGTAGAAGAGAGGAGGGTGGAGTAGGAGGGAAGGCGGGACGGGGTGGGTAGGTGGGTAGGAAGGCATGGAGGAGTGAGGGATAGAACCAGGGTGGAAGGGAGAAGGTCATGGAAGGAGGGATCAAGTGAGGAGGGGAGGGAGTGAGCGAGAGAAGGATAGAGAAAAGGAGGGTTGGAAAGAGCAACAGAGAGTGGGTGGGTGGGATGGAGGGAGGGGCCCAGCATGGAGTGAGCGAGTGTACAAAGCAGGGATTGAGGGATCAAGGAAGGGATTGAAAGAGGGCTGGAGGGAGGAAGGGAGCTACCGAGCAAGGGCAGAAGTGGAACAGGGCAGAAGTGGAGCAAGGGCAGTAGTGGAGAGAGGGCAGAAGTGCAGTGAGGGCCGGAAGTGGAGTGAGGGCCAGAAGTGGCGAGAGAGGGAGGCAAGTAAGGAGCAAAGGAGGGGTGGAGTTAGAGAGGGAGCTACTGATGGAGGTAGGAGCTAGTGAGTGAAGGAGAGAGTGAAGAAGGGAAGCAGAAAGCTAGTTAGGGATAGAGCTGAGTAGGGAACACAAAAACAAATCCACAGTTCTAAAGGTTTTTGTACTCATAAAAGTTGCTACTTCTCTGTTCCTAAACTCTAAGGTTTTATACTATTAGCCTATCTGAAGGAAAAATGAGAGTAGAACAAAATCATTTAGCATCTAAGGAAGACGAAAGACTCAGATAAAGTAGTTAGATGGATATGGTTATGAAGGAAAGGCCAGCTATTTGCTTTTATACTGCTACTTCAAAAATTACTAATTTACTTGGACTCACTACCATCACTAGGCCATTTTCTCTTAAATGTCTCCAGCACCTAGATTTGGAAATGCTTCCTTATATATGCAATTCAAGACTCCACTAGACGGAGGTGGAGTTGCTGGAAGAAGAAAATGGGGTGGGGACAGAGAATTATGGTCCAGAAGGAAGCTTTAAAAAAAACCAATCCATTTAACTAGGAATATGTCCACCTACACACATCTTCAAAGAGGAAAAGGGAGAATTTTGTTGATGCCAGGAAACAAATACACCACCATTTGCACCCAACACCAGTTTCCCTGCTTAGGAAGACAAAAAATCGGTAGGAAAACTTATTTGTGTGCATGTATGTAATTGTATACACACACAAATACACATATGTGAATGTACACACATGCGTATATATATGTATATACATGTATATAACACATACACACACATATTATACATATGCATGCATATACACACACATATATACATACATATGTAAATGCACATACATACATACATACATATATATCTGGCTTGGATAGAAACCGATTGATTAGTTTTCTCCAGGTCCTATGGACTCAGGCTCACCTCAAATTTTGCTGCAATCAGAAAAGCAGTGGAACCAAGGAGTTGTAGCTTGTCCCTCTTGCATATTACCTCCATAAGGTAGTGATCTACCAGCTTCACTGCCAAGTACAGGGTCTCATGACTCATCTCAAAGGTCATCTGGAGGAACACACAAACAGGGCAGGAATCCACATATTGTCCAACTCCAAAGGCACATCCAGATAGGTGTAACTACCTGGTCTGTGGTACTGAGGACAGTGGTGCTACCAGGCCTGGCCAGCTGAAACTCTGCTATGAATGCAAGAACTGATTCAGTTAGGGGCCTGGCTATATCTCTAGTGCCTTTGAGGACCCTGGCATTATCTATCCCTACACATTTGGGTAAGTGACCAATCTTACATCAGAGGGAGATGCTCTGCCTTCTCTATGAGCACCTTGAGTGAACACACCCTCCCTCTTTCATCTCCAAAACTTAGATTCTTGCTTTCCCCATTTGCTACTTTGTAGTGTAAACCCTGAAGGTTGACTTTTTGTAATGTAAGTGCCTGACTTAAGCTTTGATTGCCAAAGCATCCACTTCAAAGAGGCATCCAGATAATAGGGAGACATCTTCAAGATGGCAGAGGAGTAAGACGTGGAGATCACCTTCCTCCCCACAAATACATCAAAAATACATCTACATGTGGAACAACTCCTACAGAACAGCTACTGAATGCTGGCAGAAGACCTCAGACTTCCGAAAAGGCAAGAAACTCCCCACGTACCTGGGTAGGGCAACAGAAAAAAGAAAAAACAGAGACAAAAGAATAGGGATGGGACCTGCACCTCTGGGAGGGAGCCGTGAAGGAGGAAAAGTTTCCACACACTAGGAAGCCCCTTCACTGGCGGAGACGGGGTGTGGGTGGGTGGGGGCGACGCTTCAGAGCCACGGAGGAGAGCGTAGCAACAGGGGTGCGGAGGGCAAACCAGAGAGATCCCCGCACAGAGGATCAGTGCCGACCAGCACTCACCAGCCTGAGATGCTTCTCTACTCACCCGCAGGGGTGGGTGGGGGCTAGGAGCTAAGGCTCGGGCTTCGGAGGTCAGATCCCAGGGAGAGGACTGGGGTTGGCTGAGGGAACACAGCCTGAAGGGGGCTAGTGCGCCACAGCTAGCCGGGAGGGAGTCCGGAAAAAAGTCTGGAACTGCCTAAGAGGCAAGAGACCATTGTTTCAGGGTGCACGAGGAGAGGAGATTCAGAACACTGCTTAAAAGAGCTTCAGAGACGGGCGCAAACCGCCGGCTAGCAGCGCAGACAACAGAGATGGGCATGAAAAGCTAACGCTGCTGCTGCAGCCACCAAAACTCCTGTGTGCAAGCACAGGTCACTATCCACACCTCCCCTCCCAGGAGCCTGTGCAGCCCGCCACTGCCAGGGTCCTGTGATCCAGGGACAACTTCCCCAGGAGAACACAAAGCACGCCTCAGGCTGTTGCAACGTCACTCAGGCCTCTGCCTCCACAGGATCACCCCGCCTTCTATACACCTCCCTCCCCCCCAGCCTGAGTGAGGCAGAGCCCCCTAATCAGCCACTCCTTTAACCCCCTCCTGTCGACATCAGAGGGCAACCTACATGCAGAGGCAGGGCCAAATCCGAGGCTGAGCCCCAGGAGCAGTGCAAACAAAGAAGAGAAAAGGAACTTTCTCTTTGCAGCCTCAGAAGCAGCGGATTAAACCTCCACAATCAACTTGATGTACGCTGCATCTCTGGAACACCTAAATAGACAACAAATCACTCCAAAATTGAGGTGGTGGACTTTGGGAATGAAGAGGAAATAGGCAGTCTACCTGAAAAAGAATTTAGAATAATGAGAGTAAAGATGAACAATCTTGGAAACAAAATGGAGAAAATACAAGAAACGTTTAATAAGGACCTAGAAGAACTAAAGAGCAAACAAACAATGATGAACAACACAATAAATGAAATTAAAAATTCTCTAGCAGGAATCAATAGCAGAATAACTGAGGCAGAAGAATGGATAAGTGACCTGGAAGATAAAATAGTGGAAATAACTAGAGCAGAGCAGAATAAAGAAAAAAGAATGAAAAGAATTGAGGACAGTCTCAGAGACCTCTGGGACAACATTAAATGCACCAACACGCAAATATAGGGGTCCCAGAAGAAGAAGAGAAAAAGAAAGGGACTGAGAAAATATTTGAAGAGATTGCAGTTGAAAACTTCCCTAATATGGGAAAGGAAATAGTCAATCACGTCTAGGAAGTGCAGAGAGTCCCATACAGGATAAATCCAAGGAGAAACATGCCAAGAAACATACTAATCAAACTATAAAAAATTAAATACAAAGAAAAAATATTAAAAGCAGCAGGGAAAGCAACAAATAAAATACAAGGGAATCCCCATAAGGTTAACAGCTGATCTTTCAGCAGAAACGCTGCAAGACAGAAGGGAGTGGCAGGACATATTTAAAGTGATAAAAGGGGAAAGCCTACAACGAAGATTACTCTACTCAGCAAGGATCTCATTCAGGTTCGACAGAGAAATTAAAACCTTTACAGAAAAGCAAATCTTAAGAGAATTCAGCACCACCAAACCAGCTTTACAACAAATGCTAAAGGAACTTCTCTAGGCAGGAAACACAAGAGAAGGAAAAGACCTACAATAACAAACCAAAAACAATTAAGAAAATGGTAATAGGAACACAAATATCGATAATTACCTTAAAGGTAAATGGATGAAATGCTCCCACCAAAAGACAGACTGGCTGAATGGATACAAAAACAAGACCCGTATATAGGCTGTCTACAAGAGACCCATTTCAGAACTAGGGACACAAACAGACTGAAAGTGAGGGGATGGAAAAAGATATTCCACGCAAATGGAAATCAAAAGAAAGCTGGAGTAACAATTCTCATATCAGACAAAATAGACTTTAAAATAAAGACTATTACAAGAGACAAAGAAGGACACTACATAATGATCAAGGGATCAATCCAAGAAGAAGATGTAACAATCGTAAACATTTATGCGCCCAACATAGGAGCACCTCAAAACATAAGGCAAATACTAACAGCCATAAAAGGGGAAATCAACAGTAACACAATCATAGTAGGGGACTTTAACACCCCACTTTCACCAATGGACAGATGACGCAAAATGAAAATAAATAAGGAAACACAAGCTTTAAATGATACATTAAACAAGATGGACTTAATTGATATTTATAGGACATTCCATCCAAAAACAACAGAATACACTTTCTCCTCAAGTGCTCATGGAACATCCTCCAGGATAGATCATATCTTGGGTCACAAATCAACTCTCGGTAAATTTAAGAAAACTGAAATCATATCAAATATCTTTTCCAACCACAACGTTATGAGACTAGATATCAATTACAGGAAAAAAAAACCTGTAAAAAATACAAACACGTGGAGGCTAAACAATACACTACTAAATAACCAAGAGATCACTGAAGAAATCAAAGAGGAAATCAAATAATACCTAGAAACAAATGCCAATGAAAACACGATGGCCCAAAATCTATGGGATGCAGCAAAAGCAGTTCTAAGAGGGAAGCTTACAGCAATACAATCCTACCTCAAGAAACAAGAAACATCTCAAATAAACAACCTAACCTTATACCTAAAGCAATTCGAGAAAGAAGAACAAAAAAACCCCAATGTTAGCAGAAGGAAAGAAATCATAAAGATCAGCTCAGAAATAAATGAAAAAGAAATTAAGGAAACAATAGCAAAGATCAGTAAAACTAAAAGCTGAGCCATAAAAAGAAATGAAATGTAGGTATTTGTAATGAGGTGGATGGAGTTAGAGTCTGTCATACAGAGTGAAGTAAGTCAGAAAGAGAAAAACAAATACAGTATGCTAACACATATATACGGAATCTAAGGAAAAAAAAAAAAAAAAGGCCATGAAGAACCTAGAGGCAAGACGGGAATAAAGACACAGACCTACTAGAGAATGGACTTGAGGATATGGGGAGGGGGTGGGGTGAGATGTGACAGGGTAAGAGAGTGTCATGGACATATATACACTACCAAATGTAAAATAGATAGCTAGTGGGAAGCAGCCGCATAGCACAGGGATATCAGCTCGGTGCTTTGTGACCACCTAGAGGGGTGGGATGGGGAGGGTGGGAGGGAGGGAGATGCAAGAGGGAAGAGAAATGGGAACATATTGTATATGTATAACTGATTCACTTTGTTATAAAGCAGAAGCTAACACACCATTGTAAGGCAATTATACTTCAATAAAGATGTTTAAAAATAAAATAAAATAAAATAAAATAAAAACAAAACAAACAAACAAAAAAAACTAAAAGCTGGTTCTTTGAGAAGACAAACAAAACTGATAAACCACTAGCCAGACTCATCAAGAAAAAAAGGGAGGAGACTCAAATCAATAGAATTAGAAATGAAAAAGGCGAGGTAACAACTGACAGTGCAGAAATACAAAGGATCATGAGAGATTACTACAAGCAACTGTATGCCAATAAAATGGACAACCTGGAAGAAATGGACAAATTCTTATTAAAGCACAACCTTCCGAGACTGAACCAGGAAGAAATAGAAAATATAAACAGACTAATCACAAGCACTGAAATTGAGACTGTGATTAAAAATCTTCCAACAAACAAAAGCCCAGGACCAGATGGCTTCACAGGCGAATTCTATCAAACATTTAGAGAAAAGCTAACACCTATCCTCCTCAAACTCTTCCAAAATATAGCAGGAGGAACACTCCCAAACTCATTCTACGAGGCCACCATAACCTTGACACCAAAACCAGACAAAGATGTCAAAAAAAACAGAAAACTATAGGGCAATATCACTGATGAACATAGATGCAAAAATCCTCAACAAAATACTAGTAAACAAAATCCAGCAGCACATTAAAACTATCATACACCATGATTAAGTAGGGTTTATCCCAGGAGTGCAAGGATTCTTCAATATATGCAAATCAAAAAATGTAATACACCATATTAACAAACTGAAGAATAAAAAGCATACGATATTCTCAATAGATGCAGAACACCTTTCGACAAAATTCAATACCCATGTATGATAAAAACTCTCCAGAAAGTAGGCATAGAGAGAACTTACCTCAACAAAGGCCATATATGACAAACCCATAGCCCACATCGTTCTCAATGGTGAAAAACTGAAACCATTTCCACTAAGATCAGCAACAAGACAAGGTTGCCCACTCTCACCACTATTATTCAACATAGTTTGGGAAGTTTTAGCCACAGCAATCAGAGAAGAAAAAGAAATAAAAGGAATCCAAATTGGAAAAGAAGAAGTAAAGCTGTCACTGTTTGCAGATGACATGATTCTATACAGAGAGAATCCTAAAGATGCTACCAGAAAACTACTAGAGCTAATCAATGAATTTGGTAAAGTAGCAGGATACAAAATTAATGCAGAGCAATCTCTTGCATTCCTATACACTAATGATGAAAAATCTGAAAGTGAAATTAGGAAAACACTCCCATTTACCATTACAACAAAAAGAATAAAATACCTAGGAACAAACCTACCTAGGGAGAAAAAAGACCTGTATGCAGAAAATTATAAGACACTGATGAAAGAAATTAAAGATGATACAAACAGATGGAGAGATATACCATGTTCTTGGATTGTAAGAATCAATATTGTGAACATGAGTATACTACCCAAAGCAATCTACAGATTCAATGCAATCCCTGTCAAATTACCAATGGCATTTTTCACAGAACTAGAACAAAAAATTTTACAATTTGTATGGAAACACAAAAGACCCCGAAGAGCCAAAGCAATCTTGAGAAAGAAAAATGGAGCTGGAGGAATCAGGCTCCCTGACTTCAGACTATACTACAAAGCTACAGTAATCAAGACAGTATGGTAGTGACACAAAAACAGAAATATAGATCAATGGAACAGGATAGAAAGCCCAGAGATAAACCCATCCACATATGGTCACCTTATCTTTGATAAAGGAGGCAAGAATATACAATGGAGAAAAGATAGCCTCTTCAATAAGTGGTGCTGGGAAAACTGGACAGCTGCATGTAAAAGACTGAAATCAGAACACTCCTTAACACCATACACAAAAATAAACTCAAAATGGATTAAGGACCTAAATGTGAGGCCAGACACTATAATACTCTTAGAGGAAAACATAGGCAGAACACTCTATGACATAAATCACAGCAAGATCCTTTTTGACCCACCCCCTAGAGAAATGGAAATAAAAACAAAAATAAACAAATGGGACCTAATGAAACTTAAAATCTTTTGCACAGCAAAGGAAACCATAAACAAGACAAAAAGACAACCCTCAGAATGGGAGAATATATGTGCAAGTGAAGCAACTGACAAAGGATTAATCTGCAAAATATACAAGCAGCTCATGCAGATCAATATCAAAAAAACAAACAACCCAATCCAAAAATGGGCAGAAGACCTATATAGACATTTCTCCAAAGAAGATATACAGATTGCCAACAAACACATGAAAGGATGCTCAACATCACTAATCATTAGAGAAATGCAAATCAAAACTACAATGAGGTATCACCTCACACTGGTCAGAATGGCCATCATCAAAAAATCTACAAACAATAAATGCTGGAAAGGGTGTGCAGAAAAGGGTACCCTCTTGCACTGTTGGTGAGAATGTATATTGATACAGCCACTATGGAGAACAGTATGGAGGTTCCTTAAAAAACGAAAAATTGAACTGCCATACCACCCAACAATCCCACTACTGGGCAAATACCCTGAGAAAACCATAATTCAAAAAGAGTCATGTACCACAATGTTCATTGCAGCTCTATTTACAATAGCCAGGACATGGAAGCAACCTAAGTGTCCAGCGACAGATGAATGGATAAAGAAGATGTGGCACATACATACAATGGAATATTACTCAGCCATAAAAAGAAATGAAACTGAGTTATTTGTAGTGAGGTGGATGGACCTAGAGTCTGTCATACAGAGTGAAGTAAGTCAGAAAAAGAAAAACAAATACCATATGCTAACACATATATATGGAATCTTAAAAAAAAAAGGGTTCTGAAGAACCTAGGGGCAGGACAGGAATAAAGATGCAGACATAGAGAATGGACTTGAGTACACGGGGAGGGGGAAGGGTAAGCTGGGATGAAGTGAGAGAGTGGCATGGACATATATACACTACCAAATGTAAAATAGATAGCTAGTGGGAAGCAGCCGCATAGCACAGGGAGATCAGCTCGTTGCTTTGTGACCACCTAGAGGGGTGGGATAGGGAATGTGGGAGGGATATGCAACAGGGAGGGGATATGGTGGTATATGTATATGTATAGCTGATTCACTTTGTTATACAGCAGCAACTAACAATGTAAAGCAATTATACTCCAATAAAGATGTTAAAAAAAGAAAAAGAAAAAGAGGCATCTGCTTCAAGGATGGCTATCTCCAATGAACACAGTGCCAGCCACAGGACTAGATAAAGAGCCAGGCCACCTCCCACTGAGGCTTCTTTGTTTTAGAGATCTTGGTTGGTTTTGATAAGTGACCATTTGGACTGATTTTTTTCTCTTTCCAGGCTTTAAATTCCTGCTCTTATGTTTTAAATTAACGAATAAAAAGTGAGCTCTGGAAACTCTAGGCCCCCACCCCTTGACCTAGTAAAACAGAACCCCCTGGTCTGCATGCTCATGTGTGTGCTCTCTTTCTGTGTGTCTCTCTCCCTCCCTCCAACCTCAACCTCACCATGTGGCCCCAGCTGTGCTGTGTAATTTCCAGGTTCTGTAAGTAATAAACCTGTATTTTTTCAAAGTTTCCTGATAGTTATTGCTGCAGGGCGTCTCACTATCATAATAAGAACCACACGGGGTAGTCCAGCCACAGCATTAGTTATTGATATTCTGAGACCAGCACACTACCTCATATAGTGAACTCCCAAAAGAGATGTTTATTTGGCTCTGAAATAGAGACATTTTATTAGTTTATTCACTCATTAGTTTCTCTTCCCAACTAGATATGCTATTAGATTATATGGATTGGGAGCAAGTACCAATAGCACCATTTGTAAGTGAGCTGAGGGACTAAAGAAGCCAGAATGAGATTAAAGCATTAGCAGTATAACCCTCCTTTTCTTCTTTCTCTTATTTATCCTTGTTCTTGCCTTCTCCAACTCCAAGAAACCATCTCCTATAGCCCTACTCCCAGAGTTAGTGCTGGCCCATATGGCATCTTTGTGCAAATTAGAAAAAAGGTGTCGCTTTGGGTGAATGCAGCCCTGCAGGCATACATGTTGTCAAGTAGACAATACTTTTATATAAAGTAGCAAAAGGTGCCCTTGCCTCAGTGCATAGCAGCCCCACAGTCAGAACGTACAGCTTGGCAAGTAAGGGTATGAGCTGGATTCCATTGCTTGCTTTTACCTTGGCTGGAAGCTGTGCATAAGCACAATATGCACTGTACACAGTGGTCCTACACAATCCTCAGTGATGCTTCTTCCTCACAACACCTTAGGTTCTTAGGATTCAAAAGCAATAAAATCAATACTAGCCTTGTAATAGGGAATAACAAACCTGACTCCATGTTAGATCTGTTTCTTTTACTTTAACCTTTGTATTCTATTGCTTTTGCTACAAGTTAATCACTAAAGGGATGTTGCCTATAGTTTAAGGTATACTTAATGGCCCATCTCTGGTAATCCTGTCCCCACCCCCAGGCCTGAATGTTAAACTAAAATACCTTTGTTCAGCTCAAAGGAAACATCCTGACCCAGCCCACCTATGAATGGCTGCCAGAAAGAAGAAATTAACACACCACCTTCCAGAATCTGGTGGAAACCAGGCAATATTTGCAACAGTTTATGGCCTTTTACTTTACCTCCTCACCTGTGCCCTCTTTGTTCTATAAAAGAAAATAGCATCCAGACCCCAGCAAGATGGTTCTCGAGGACACTAGTTCGCTGTCTTCTTGGACTCCCTGCCTCCCAAATAAACGTCACTATTCCCTCATCTCCCAATTTACTGGCCTGTTTTGCAGCAAGCAGAATGAGCTTGGACTTGGCAACAGTCCAATGCATGAATCCCCTCTTTAACATCTCCACCAAATAGTTATTCAGTTCCTGCCACAGAACCTCCAAATACAACCTGATTTCTCTTTGAATGGTTTTAACAGAAAATTCTTCCTTCTACTGAGTAGAAATCACCCTCACTGTAAGCTTCACTTACTTCACTGGGCCTACTTTTGTATTGGCTACTCTTATTGACTGGAACCTAGATGACCAAAAAGTAAGTCCATAAAAAGCACTGGAGAAATGGATGTATAATTGAATGGAGAAATGGATGTATAATTGGATGGACAAATGATTATCAGAAGATGGTTGAATACATTGGTTCAGCAATTGATATATTACATTTTTGAATAACAGAAATACCATGAAGCTATTCTTACTGTTCCTGGGATATGGCCTTGGATCTTCTCAGAAATCTGGCTTTATTAGTTTCCTATTGCTTCTGTAATAAATTACCACACACTTAGTGGCTTAAAACAACACAGATTCATTACCTTACAGATCTGGAGGTCATAAGTCCTTGGGACTCGCTGGGCTAAAAAAAATCAAAGTGTTAGCAGGGCTGTGTTTCTTTCTGAAGGGTCTAGTAGAAAATCCTTTTTTTAGCCTCTAGAAGCTGCCCACATTCCTTTGTTTGTGGTCCCTTCCATCTTCAAAGCCTGCAATAGCCAGCCGAGTCTTTCTCACATTGCATAACTCTCTGCCTCCCTCTTCCACACTTAAGGACCCTTGTGATTATAATTAGGCCCACTTGGATAATCCTGGATAATCACCCTATCTTAAATTCAGCTGATTATAATCTTAATTCCTTAGTCTAATTTTCCATTGCCATATAAGTTAACATATTCACAGGTTCTGGGGATCAGGATGCAGACATTTTATTCTGCCTACTACATTTTCCAAAGGAATGTCATAAGAAAGAAATGGTAAGAATTCATGCAGATGAAGAGTAATGACTATCACCTCTAAGTATCAAAAAATTGAGGTCAAATAATTACAGAAAAAATGTGTAAGAATGGAAAGCAGCAGTTCTCTGAGGATGGTGCCTTTGTGAGCAAATGACAAAGCCAGTGCTTGTATAGCCTCCTTACAGCACCTCACATAGGCACCTGGCCAACCATGCAGCACACTGTTAGCAAATGGTAACATCAAAAAGTGTAGGTAATATCTGAATGAATGGCTGAAATTTGGAGTCAACAAATATTTAAATGAGCAGCTGTGTTAGTTACAGCAATCCTCCTTCCTTGAATGTGAGACAACACTCTTCTAACATAATTCTACCACTTGGGACTACATGGAACAAGTCTAATCCTGCTTGTGACAGCCCCTCAGCTACTGAGGACAGTTATTATGTTTCCTATCCATTTTCATTCTAGACCAAATAACTTGACTTCCTCTAACTATTCTTCACACGATATGGGTTTTTTGACCCCTCAGCATCAGGCTCCACATGAGGAGCCTAACTTTGTGCCAGGTAGAAAAGAGTGGCAGTGCTCTGGGTAATTCCAAGCAGCTACACCAAATGAGGACAAGAAGCCTTTAGCACAGTAGCAAGGTTCTCTCCCTCACAGCTGCCTTTGGCTAGCATATCCTTCCAATTCTTCAAAAACAACTCTTTTCCATACCTGGAAATGGATAAGAAGAAACAAAAGGGAAGTGATAAATCAATCAAAACTATAGAAATACAAAGATTACTCTTAATCTTGAACTAGGAGGTAAATATGACAAAATTCATCCCAAATTCAAATACTCAAAGACCATCTTCTACAAAGATGAATAAACAGAGAAAATTTACCAGATACACGAAGAAGAACAAGTAATTTTTCAAGGAGAAATGCTCTGAGGAACCAGAGCAAGTGTCTACATACGAAACCTTTTCACTCCAAAGAACTAGAATAAACTTTTTAAAAGTATACTCTCAACAAGATCTAAGAGGACACTGAATCTATGAAAAGAGAACACTCCAGGATCTAGAAAGACTGATTTCTAATGAAAAAGCAGTTCCTTTAATAAAATGCAATAGAGGCAGTGAACAGTATATTAGATTATGACAAAAACTAAATCAATGATTCAAAGGCCACCTTAAGAAATTCTCCCAGAACTGAGAGGTAAAAGAAAGTTGAAGATAATGAATGAAAATTTGAGACCCAAGGAGAATAGATTCTGGAGATACACATACACACACACACACAGAATCAAAATGAGAGAAAAGGTAGAAGAGAAATAATAAATAAAATTTTCTCTGAGCCAAAGACTGAACCTTTAGACTGCAAGGACCCACAATATACCAGATAAAATTAAGGAAAACAGACATACATCTAGATGTGTAAAAAATAATTATTTATAGGGAAGGTAATATATTAAACAACAATAATCTGGATTTAAAAATCTAGATTGTTTTGACTAAAAATAGAAGAAGAAATAAACTAAAAGTATGCTGATTATCTCATCTTTCTTGAGGGGCAATTAATAGATCAGGTCCACCAAAGGGGTTGGTTAGCTAAGTAACAACTATATCCATATGGTAGAATATTATGTAGCAGTTTAAAACAATGAGGTAGATCTATACTTATATGGGAAGATTAGTAAGACTTATTCTTGAGAGAAAACAACAAGTTGCAGAGCAACGTGTACAGCATGACCTATTCATACAACAAAAAATACCAAAAAACCCACACTCAGTAAAAAGCTGTATTTTTATATGTGCATATATCATATATGTATATGCATTCATGTATTATTCATATAATTTAAGATTTTTAAAGAAAGGATGGTCAAAAACTTAATAAAAGTGATAAGACACACAAAAAAGATCTGGAAAGATACACTCTAAACTATAGTTATGGGACTTCCCTGGTGATCCAGTGGCTAAACTCCATGCTCCCACTGCAGGGGGCCCAGGTTTGATCTCTGGTCAGGGAACTAGGTCCCACGTGCCGCAACTAAGACCCGGTGCAGCCAAATAAATAAATAAATAAATAAATATTTTTAAAAAATAAACTATAGGTATCTCTGAGAAATAAGAATAGAGTAAAAGGGTTGTTTTTTTTGTACATACACACACACAAATATATATGAATACATACACACATATTATAAACATGTATTAATTTTGTAGTTAAAAAAAACTGTATGGGACAGAGTGGTTAAGGTGAGATAGAGGGGGTGAAGAAATGCCAGGAGAAATTAACTAAACAATGATTATGGGTGGTTACCACATTGCTCTTAGATTTTGATAAGTTAAGCAGAAAAAAGAAATTAGTGTACAAATTATATAATAATTAAGCCAAAATTAATTGATATAATGATCTTTGTACCCTAAGGAGAATACATATTTTCTTCAAATATCAGTGAATTCTTTACAAAAACCCATTATATCTGAAGCTGTGAAGAAAATCTCATTAACCTAAGAAAAGCAGAAATTATCATTCAGGTCACATTCTCAATAGGCAATACAATAAACCTAGAAATGGGCAATAAAAGGATAAACCAAACGAACTACAGAAAAGCAAGGCATCTGAAAAAAATGGTAAGCATTATTCCTAAAGAAAAAAACAAAACCTGGGTCAAAGGGAAAATAAAAATTGTAATTGCAGATTATTGAGGGGATAAAAAGATAGCTACAACACTATCTTTCAAAACTAATGGGATGTAGTCAGAACTGTTACTTAGAAGAAAATGTATAGTTTTGGAGCTTTTATTATGAAGTCAGAAAAAATTAACATAGACTAAGCATCCATTATAAGAAGCTAGGGAAAAACAACAAAATAAACCTCAATAAAATAAGAATAAAATTTTAAAAATGAAAGAAGATTTAATGAATTTTATTAAAAAGAAAAAGTTATACATTTACCCATGAGCTGGTTCTTTGACCAGAGGACTGAATGAATCTTTTATCAGGAAAATTGAGGAAAAGAGTGTATACATGCATGCAAGCACATGGGAGAGAGATAACACATCACACACAACATTTTGAATGAGAAAAGAAATAATTACAAAGGATTATAAAAGAATACCATGTACAATCTATAATAATAACTGTGCAAATATCCATGAAATGGATGATTTTTAAGGAAAATATAAACTACAAAAATGACTCAAGAAGAGTAACAAAACCTTAGTAGGACAATAACCATCAATGTTATTAGAAAATTTATCAAAGAATGACACACAAATGGCATCATGCCTCAATGGGTTCATGGGCAAGTTCTTCTAGGAAAATATAACTCCTGTGTTAAACTTAATACTATAGGAAAATCTCCCTAATTAACTTCCCTTATTAATTAATTAATAAGCTAGAGTAATCCTGGTACCAACTTAATAAAGGCAGCATCCTTTTCACCAAAAACTTATAATCTTATTTGTGATTATAGAAGCAAAAACTCTAAATAAAGTATAAGCACACTAAATCCAAGAGTACATTAAATAAACCATGACTAAGTTCAACAAAGTAGATGAATACAAAATAAATACAGAAAAAATCAATTTCTTTCCTAATATACTAGCAATAGATTTTAAAATTAAAGGAAAAAGGATAACACTCATAACATTAAAAAAAATTCATCAATACCCAAGAAAAACATTTTTAAGTCAGTGAGACTGATATAAAGAGAATCTTTTAAAACTTAAAATTGTAAAAGAAGACCTGCTAATGAAATAGACACAACATAACTGGCTTGGAAAGTTCAATATTGTGAAATCTGTGAATTCTCCCTGAATTAATCACAACAGGCTATTTTTGAAAACTTGACAAAATTATTCTACATCTCACCTGGAACAATTAATGTGTAAGAACAACCATGAATATTTTGTAAAAGATTAGTAAAGAGGCAATAAATGTATTAAAAGCTATAATAATAAAAATGGCATACTACTGATTTTAGAATAGACAAACATACCAAAGAATAGAAAAGACCATAAACAAATCCAAGTATATGTAATTAAAGATGTCATTTCAAACCAGTGGATAATGAAAGACAATAAATGGTATTAGAATAACCAGGTAATCATGGGGGAAAGGTGTATAAATGCTGACACCAAAACCAAAATAAATTCCAGATAAAGATTTAAATGTGAACATGAAACTATAAATGTTCTAGAAAAAATTCAGAGAAATATTTATATAATTATGACTGAAGAAGGCTTTTCTAAGGAAGAAACAAATCTTAAAATCATAAAAGAAATAACTGATAGACCTGACTACTTAAAATGCCAATGTTCCTGTACATCAAACCAAAATAATACATTAAAAACTTTCACTTAACAGAATGCAAAAAATACAACATCCTATGTTGCTAAGATTATAAGAAAAGAATCACTTTCATTCAGTTCTGGTAAAAGTACAAATGGGCATGACACTTCAGAAGCATAGCTGCCTATACACACAAAAATTTTAAATATGCATTGTTTTGATCTAATACTTCTATTTCTAGTAATTTATTCCAGAAAAACATGAGTACAATTATGACAAATGCAAATGTATGCATGTTCACAACAGGGTTATTATTTTAAGAGCAAAATCTGGAAATAAGCTAAATGTCCATTAATAGGAGGGTGGATAAATAATGACAGTTGAAGAACAGAAAACTATACAGTTGACAAAACTGATGTAGAAAAATGTCAATTTAACTGGAAAGATATTTGCAATTACATGAGCATTGTTACATGAGAAAAAAAGCAAGTCACAAAGCACTATGAAGAAGACATGACAATCCTAAATGTATATGCTCCTAACAACAGATTTTCAAAATACACAAAGCAAAAAAATGACAAAATTGAAAAGAGAAACAGAAAAATTCATAATTATACTTGAAAACTTCAGTACTCTTCTCTCAGTAACAGAATTAGTGCACAGAAAAATAACAAAAATAATAAGGAAATTAACAACAACATGAATCTGACATTTTATAGAACACTCACTCCATCCAACAGCAGCAGAATACACATTCTTCTCAAGTGAACATGTCACCAAGACAGACCATATCCTAGGTGATAAACCTAAAAATTTTTTAAAGAATTAAAATCATACAAAGTGTTTTCTTTGACCACAGTGGAATTAAACTAGAAATCAATAACAGAAAAATAATAGTGAAACCTCCAAACAGTTAGAAATTAAACAACACACTTCTAAATAATTCAAGTTGTTAAAGCAGTGCTTAGGGAGAAATTTATAGCATTAAATGCTTATATTAGAAAAGAAGGCTCATCCACCAGAGGGCAGACAGCAGAAGCAAGAAGAACTACAATCCTGCAGCCTCTGGAACAAAAACCACATTCACAGAAAGAGAGACAAGATGAAAAGGCAGAGGACTATATACCAGATGAAGGAACAAGATAAAATCCCAGAAAAACAACAAAATGAAGGGGAGATAGGCAACCTTCCAGAAAAAGAATTCAGAATAATGATAGTGAAGATGATCCAGGACCTTGGAAAAATAATGGAGGCAAAGATCAAGAAGATGCAAGAAATGTTTAACAAAGACCTAGGAGAATTAAAGAACAAACAAACAGAGAAAAAGAATACAATAACTGAAATGAAAACTACACTAGAAGGAATCAATAGCAGAATAACTGAGGCAGAAGAAAGGATAAGTGACCTGGAAGACAGAATGGTGGAATTCACTGCTGAGGAAGAGAATACAGAAAAAAGAATGAAAAGAAATGAAGACAGCCTAAGAGACCTCTGGGACAACATTAAACGCAACAACATTCACATTATAGGGGTCCCAGAAGGAGAAGAGAGAGAGAAAGGACCCGAGAAAATATTTGAAGAGATTATAGTCGAAAACTTGCCTAACATGGGAAAGGAAATAGCCACCCAAGTTCAGGAAGCACAGCAAGTCCCATACAGGATAAACCCAAGGAGAAACACGCCGAGACACATAGTAATCAAATTGGCAAAAATTAAAGGAAAAGAAAAATTATTGAAAGCAGCAAGGGAAAAATGACAAATAACATACAAGGGAACTCCCATAAGGTTAACAGCTGATTGCTCAGCAGAAACTCTACAAGCCAGAAGGGAGTGGCATGATATACTTAAAGTGATGAAAGGGAAGAACCTACAAGCAACATTACCCTACCTGGCAAGGATCTCATTCAGATTCGATGGAGAAATCAAAAGCTTTACAGACAAGCAAAAGCTAAGAGAATTCAGCACCAACAAACCAGCTCTACAACAAATGCTAAAGGAACTGCTCTAAGTGGGAAACACGAGAGAAGAAAAGGACCTACAAAAACAAACCCAAAACAATTAAGAAAATGTTCACAGGAACATACATATCGATAATTACCTTAAACGTGAATGGATTAAATGCTGCAACCAAAAGACAGAGACTGGCTGAATGGATCCAAAAACAAGACCCATATATATGCTGTCTACAAGAGACCCACTTCAGACCCAGGGACACATACAGACTGAAAGTGAGGGGATGGAAAAAGATATTCCATGCAAATGGAAATCAAAAGAAAGTTGGAGTAGCTATACTCATATCAGATAAAATAGACTTTAAAATAAAGAATGTTACAAGAGACAAGGAAGGACACTACATAATGATCAAGGGATCAATCCAAGAAGAAGATATAACATATATAAATATATATGCACCCAACATAGGAGCACCTCAATACATAAGGCAACTGCTAACAGCTATAAAAGAGGAAATTGACAGTAACACAATAACAGTGGG